>NC_047650.1:24014306-24067324 GCF_902201215.1 Prunus dulcis
TTCTTTCTTTCCGTTTCTCTTCTTATTTATAGGCTGAGAAAATCACTATTCATCACTATTCATCACTATTCACCCGTGACAGACAAACTCTATCAAAGCCGCCAAATGAACAGTAATGAATAGTTAGTGGGCTCCACATAAAGACTTTTATAACAGACAACAATCACCGGTGACATTTATAGCTGTGATAAAAAACATTAGTCTTTTTTTTTTTTGATTTTTTTGATAACTAAAGAGACCTTTAATCACCGCCATAATAGTCACCAAATATCACCAAATAATAATGATTGTTGACACTTTTTTTGTTTGTAGTGCCGACCTCTTCATCAATTTGTTCAATCCGCTGCAACGCTGGCTAAGCTCCCACATGGCTTCATGCCAAAAGCTAAAAAAGCCCCTCCAAAACAGCACTGTTCCGTTACCTTTCCTCACCGTTAACTTTCTATCAACACAACTCAAGCAGTAGACTTGCATGCATGGATAACACTTGATCCATACAAGATAGATAGGTAATGAGAGATCCACAACTGGGGCAAATTATTCAGACCATGTGTACGGTGGGATTTGATTGGATTATTTTAATTAAAATGGATAAAAATCATGATTGTTATTTAGTATGTTAGAATTTGACTTATTAAATTGAATAACAATCTAACATATTATGTGTTAACAGATCTTGAATCAAATTTAAATCAAACTCAATATAAGCTAGGTCACCAAACGAAGCTTCAAAGCTTTTGTCTTTGAATATTCCTTTAAATTCTGCTATTGGTTAGAAATAGTAAAAAAAAAAATATGTATATATATATTTTTTAACTGCTATTGATTGAATTACTCTAATAATTTGAAGATCGAGGCAAAATGTTTCTGGAGCCTCGGGACCCTGACGTTGCTTCTTTTGTTTTGGGTGTTTTGCCAAACCATGCAAAAGAAAAAACCAAGACATGCCTACTAGTGTACCTTGCATCGATCAAATGGTGAAAGTTCATATCATATCCATCATGCATGCAAACCCCACTGTAACATGTACGAATCCATTCGACATACAACACGTGTTGAGTTTAGAGTCTAATAGCAATAATTTTCTCCACAAATAATGCGGTGCATGTCACAACCATCTTAGTTGTTTTCCGCGGGATACTATCGTGCTCCATATAGCGTAGTAATTTTACACCGAATTCGATATCCCTCCTTATAGATTAAAGTAGTTTAGATTATTGTTAACGAGGTTTAATTTAGTAAAAAATAATATTGATTTGCGTACAAGAGATCTCAAATTTGAACTTCCATGACATTTAGGTCGTATGTGTGTAAGAGAAACTCTCATCCTCTATAATTTTTAGACTATTACTTGTACTAAAAAAAAAAATATTTAAACTATCACTTATATAAATAAAAATATATCAAAGGCTCGTAATGATATGCACATCAAACCTTTTATTATACACGACAATATTTATGCAAATTAGTGAAAGCATATATATGGTACTCCTTGAGATTAATGTTGATCTCAAGAGTCAAAACATATGGAGTGCGTGGGCTTTACTGCTGCTATATATATGCCCCGTGGCTAAATGCTATAACTCACAAATTTAATACGAATATGCAACATACGAGAGATAGTTTAAATTATAAGAGGATGTGAGTGTCTCACACACACTACAAATATAAAGGTATTATAGGTATTTGAATATTAATGGTTTGCAAATCAAGTTTTTTTTTTTTTTTTTCTACTAGATTAGACCTCGTTGACATAATATGAATTAGTAATCTCAACACACAACCATAGTTGTGCAGTACAATATTCCTGTTTGCTCCCTAAAATCCTAGAATGGAGCCCCCTAGTCTCTGACAAAGATATAGAGAGTGATGGAGGTGGCCAAAGACCTAATAATAACGCCTTTTAACTTCTTCCACAACATGATATTTCATCTTTTGGTATGGTTGTGCCACTTACTACATGGATACAGATACTTCTGTCTAATAACATATATACACACGTGTTCATATTCAGACAGAGCAAGAGCTTAACAAACTCTAGAAAAACAGTGAAAATGAATTAAAATCCCATTTTCATAATTAACAAATATATTAACTAATAATCACGATCACGATCGATAAAGAAAGCAACATGAGTCTAGATCTAGAACGTGTCCAATTTGGTGGCTGCCCATCACCCATGTGGACCGTGGTGGATCTATAAAACCCAAATTTCACTAACTGAAAAAATATAATATATTTTTATATATACAATACACATGCGCATATTGAGAAATTTAGAAAATATCCATGGACACTTACAAATTAAAATTACGATAACAAACTGCCAGCTGGCAGTTGAATACCACAAGTAAGTTCTTGCCATTCGAAGTTATGAGTATTACCCGACACTAGTAGTGAGAATAACCAATTCCCCTTCAACTTTTCTTCATTAAAAAAAAAAACTAGTATAAAGAAGCACGAGTTGAGTTCATAAAATTAATTTAATGCACACAAATATCTGGGTCTCGTTTTCTTGTAACGTGTCACTGAACGACAAGTACAATAATTGGTGCGTTGGCGGTGTATATGTACATACATGTATAATTTATAGTGGGTGATTTGGGGCCAGTCATTTGTGGCTGGCAAAGGTCTTGGTCTAAGTTGTTCAGTACGTAGCAACATGCCATTGCCTCGCGCCAAAACCAAAAAGGAGATATGCGACCAAAAAAATATTAAATAAGCCAAAAAGGAAACGAAACACCATTAATCATTTCATATCAATAATTATTTTCTTCCGTTCTCTAAATCAAAAATGAAAAATTATTGGTGAGAAATTATAAATTATATCTCATTATAAAAAAAAATTATCTGTTAAAATTTCAAGTTGATGAACTGGCATGTTGTTTGAAACTTTGAACTCTAAAGCTTGAGCCACCGTTGCCATTCGATCGCCAGCCAACTTGCAAGCTTCCGAGAGGGTATGAATCACATCACAAAGGAGGGCCCCACTACGATCGCATGTTTGATTGAAGGTCATTTCATTATCAGATTTTGACGCCTAGTATATCCGGTACTATTCCTAACCACCACCATACACAATAATTGAGCAGCTCTGCTACTTGCACCTTCCCATGCTCCTGGAAGCTCGTATGTCTTCAGTATAAAAAATTGACGAAATATTCTGAAAGGAAGGGAAAAATAATCCCATTCTCCCCACTTGCATGTCTTTGTGGGAAGGGAAGAATTTCGTTTGATTGAAAAAGATATATACATAGTTGTTGGGATGTGGTGCTCTTCTTTACTCTGCGCCAACCGAAGAACTATGCTTGGTCATAGGAGATTTTCTTTGTCAGGTTCTGAGTTAAAGTGGAGTACTTCTCATGGGTCTTTTTACTGTTGTTTCTATGTTCGTCCTCCGTGTTCTCTCCTGGTTTCTGCTATGATATGACTTACAGTTTGTATGAGTGTCAAAGGACTATGATTTTGCTCATAGAAGACTTCTTTTGACAATTGGGATGTTCTGCGGTCCTCTCCTGTGGGTTTACCATTTGGGGTTTCTACGGTCCTCTCATGTGGGTTTACTGTGTTGGTCTCTAGTTGCGGTTCTCGTCGGAGGTCTTTGTGTTAGGTTTTGTTTTTGACTTGTTCTTTTATTGTAATGGTCCAAAGTGACCTGAATTGGACTCTCTTATTAATCCATGACGTGTGTGGTACTCTTTCCTCTTCTGGAATTTGTCCAATAAGGTTGTCCTAGGAAGGTTTTAACGAGGCCACTATATCATGTCGCTCTTTGTATGTCTGTGGTTTTATAAATGAATTCTCCTTCTATAAAAAAAAAACTACCCATGTTATCTTTTCTCAATTCTAAAAGTAAAATAAAAAATAAAACCAATTAGCACATGCGTGAGCATGTGCTAAAGGGCTAGTAAGATATTAATTTAACTTAACTAAAAACTAAAAGTTAAAAAAGAAATAATAACACTTCACTCAAACAACATGTTCAGGGTAGAAAAAATCAGGAACGGGTTCTTCCTTCCATCGCCGCCACAGCAGATCCGATGCCATTGCCGCCACAATAACCCCGACTCTAACATCCCAGACGAAAATCCAAGTCCACCCATCCCCTAGCAATTTTAACGCGATAGATATATAATAAACAAAGAGAAAAAAAATTAAAAAAATCAGATTATGCCTTTGCATTCAATTGACTATGGGTGGCTCGAGTAACATCATGTTTGCAGAGGGTCGTCTACAACTCCGGAATCAAAGGCGCTGTGGCTGCAATGGGAGGAAGAACACGTTCATGATTTTCTCCTCTAAACGTGTTTTTGTTCCAATGAACTTCTATTATTTATTTTTTAAATTTCAGTTTTTGATTAAGTTAAATTAATATCTTGATTTTTAACTAGTTTTTTCTAAATCCTTAAATTAGATTCAAGAGTGGTTGATCACAAGTCCCTTGAACCGTAGGGGTCCAATAGAATGAGACTATATTAGACTAATGCAAAGTATTCATTAATGTAGTAGTTTGGAGCAAATGCTCTCTCTGTAGGTTTTTTGAATTCAAATCATAACATTCATATTGTGTGTATGAATTTAATATATTATCACCCTTACCAATAAAAAAAATACTAAAAAATCTTAGACTTATTAAAGAGGACAACACTCTAATATGGGTGGCGATCGTAAGTGCATCTCTAGAGGACTGAGAGACTCCATGAGACTTTCCTGTCCACTGGGAGCCACCAAACAGGCCCACTTTTTCGTCAGCATGGTTTTCAATGCACGTACTTTTCCTCTATAAAAGCATGGCGTTAGAAGAAAGGCTTAACCCATAACCCCATTTCAAAACCATAACCAGCTAGAGCTGTGGTATTGATCAATAATGGGATCTATTCCATCAGAGCCACCTCATATCGTGTGCATTCCATTCCCAGCACAAGGCCATGTTAACCCATTTATGAACTTGGCCAAGCTTCTTCACTCTAGAGGGTTCTATATAACCATGGTTTACACAGAGTTCAACCACAGCCGTCTGCTCCGGTCCAAAGGGCCGGAGGCGGTGAAGAACTCACCGGGTTTTCGGTTTGAGACCATCCCGGATGGGGTGCCACCCTCGAACCCAGATGCCACTCAGAGTGTCACTGAGCTTTTGTACTACACAAAGAAACATTCTGTGGTTCCGCTCAGGGACCTGATTGTAAAGCTCAATTCCACCGAGGGTTTGCCTAAGGTTAGTTGCATTATTTCGGATGGAATTATGAGCTTTGCAATTAAGGTGGCCCGAGAACTTGGAATTCCTGAGGTCCAGTTCTGGACTGCATCCACTTGTGGCCTCGTGGCCTATCTCCAATTTGGAGAACTTGTCAAAAAGAGCATCTTCCCATTAAAAGGTATATATGCATATTATTTCAATAATATTAAAGTTTTTTTTTAATTACTTTAAAAAAAAAAAAGTAAATAGTATACTGGGTAGGTTGAAATTTTTTGTGTTTCGGATTTCCCAAAATAACTCATGAAAGTACTGCCTGAAAGCTATGGCCATATGGATCAAATTTACATACCAAAAACGGAAAAGAAAAAGAAATTGAAAAGGCAAGCCGAAGCCTAAAAGGACTGCACCTAATACAGTATGAGCACCTAAAAGAAACAGTTTATCTTAAACAAAGTATTCCTAATTAATCTTTTTGATCACTCGTAATTAACTTGCAAGGTTGTAGTTTAAATTTCCCAAGTAAGATATCTAAACCTAATTAAGGATTAAGCAATTTATCATGGAGCTATAACTTTCTTTGTCATCTGCATTTGAATCTTTTTATTGTTATCATGGCCTAATTAACCCAAGATTAACAAAATATCATCGCCCTAATCGCAGATGAGAAAGACGTCAGCAATGGATATCTGGAAGACACTGCCCTAGAGTGGATCCCAGGGATGCAGCACATGCGCCTCAAGGACATGCCCAGCTTCGTACGAAGCACCGATCCCGAAGACATTGCCTTCAACCGGTGGCTGGAAGAAGCCCAAGACATCCTCACAGCCGATGCAATCGTCTTCAACACCTTCGTCGAATTCGAAGCCGAAGTGCTCGAGACAGTCTCCTCCATGTTCCCCAACATCTACAACCTCGGCCCTCTCACCACCCTCAACACCAACCTCATCAAGAACGAAGTAAACGCCACGAGGCCAAGCCTGTGGAAGGAGAACACCGACTGCCTCACTTGGCTCGACACTCAGAAGCCCAACTCAGTCATTTACTTGAACTTCGGCAGCATCGCTGTGATGACCGAGGACAACTTCAAGGAGTTTGCATGGGGGCTGGCCAACAGCGGCCATCCCTTCTTGTGGATCATGCGGCCGGACGTAGTGAAGGGCACGAACGGGACCGCTCTGGCAGAAGAGTTTCTTGCAGAGACGAGGGATCGGAGCATGATTGCCCGATGGTGCCCCCAAGACAAGGTGCTCGCACACCCGTCCGTGGGGGCATTTTTGACTCATAGTGGATGGAACTCAACTTTGGAGGGGATTTGTGGAGGGGTGCCGATGCTTTGCTGGCCTTTCTTTGCTGAGCAGCAAGTGAACTGTAGGTACGCGAGCACGACTTGGGGGGTAGGGTTGGAGATTGATAGCGATGTGAAGAGGGAAGGGGTTGAGGCTCTGGTGAGGGAGGTGATGGAAGGGGAGAATGGGAAGGTGATGAGAAACAAGGCAGTGGAGTGGAAGAAGAAATCGGAGATTGCTTGTGTTGAAGGAGGATCGTCTTATGATGATTTCGAGCGGTTCGTTGGGTACCTTCTGGAGCTGTCCTTATGATTAAGTTAAGCCTTCTTGAATATATTTTCATCATCGTCGTTTTCAGAATAACTTTCATGAAATGCAGTAGATGATATAAGTTAATTATGATCTAAGAATGATGTATTTCATTTAATTAAGAGCTGCTGTATATCAGTTGTTGGAAATTAATTAAATATTTTACCTAAGTTTACACCTGCTGGATCCGATCATCAGGCATTGAACTAAGCCCATTTCCTTTTGGTTCTATTAATCTCAGCCCGTTGTATAATTTAATGTTAACCCATTTCTTCCTGGACCTTGAACTGAACTTGCTACCAAATTTAGGTCCATAACTCTAAAAGAAAGCAAAAATTATTGGCCCAATCAAAAAGACAAATTCTGTCCTCCTCATCTCTTTTTTAGTTGACTGATAAAATGTCTGAGCCCGGGTTCGAACCGGGGACCTCTAGTGTGTGAGACTAGCGTGATAACCAACTACACCACCCAGACGAATTGGAAGGCAAATTGTAATGCAACGTATTTTATCTAATTCTTAAAGTTTCATTTTTGGATTGGCATAGTTTTGATAAAAAGTGTAGTAGTTTCTTTCACCACCAAAGGAAAGATAGTAGGGAAGATGTTGGGTTAGGCCAGTTCGACATGGCACCGAGCCCAGGGCTTTAATGCACACCACATCCCTTTCCCAGCCTACCCTTTTGCTTAACTACAGATCATCAGTAAGAAAAGGCAGACGACCTACCTAATCGATCCAGCCTCTCATATCTTCCTACCATTTATATTTGAACTCTGTGGGCGGCCCATGTGTTATTATATTATTTTTTCCACGTGCAAGCATGTCCATAATCTAATTTAGTCACACTGAGTGCCAAGGCTCTTTCTGGTCCACGCATGATATTTCATGGAGGTAGAAACTTGAAAGAGAGATCAAATTGCCACGTGATTTGAACCCTAGCTAGCTAAGCCGAAAGCTAATTCCACTTAGCAAATTTTGGGTATCTTTTTATACATCTTTGCGATAGCTGCACTAATTAAAACTACCTTTCAACTCACTCATACAAGTAAAAATCCCTCGACCTTTCTAGCGACACTTTGTTCATATACGTGTGAGGTCTCAATAATTCACAATTTTTTTGATGGTCCCAGAACTCCGAGGAAGTGGGCTATAAATCTGACCGACTTTGAAAAGGATTTCTAACCTTTTCTAAGACCTTGTTAAAACTCGTCTGTCCATTGCACATACGGTAGCCGTGTGAGTGGTGGAAACTAGCTAGGATATCCAAAAGTGAGTGGGAGAATTGTACAAATTCTGATTCGGAATATAGTCCATTGATTCACTCCTTACAGAAACAGACACCAATATCTCAAACCAGCCAAGTTTTGGCTAGGACAAGTAAAGAGGGCAGTCTTCAATTTGGAAATTCGAAAAGCATATGATTTTCAAGGTTCAATATAATTTACATTGAGTGTATACTCGGTATATAGCTCGGGCAAGCGATTAGAATATTATTTATTAAGGAAAATACTTGCCTTATCTTCTGGGGAAGCTTTGGGCACAAGCAGGCAAGACAGCCGCTTGGAGTCCCAAATTAGAAGGGCCCCCAATTTGTATAATACCCTATATATACATACTTATACTATAGGGTATTGGAAGGCAAATTGTTGCTGCTGTGAGCTTGGCCTGAACTCACTCCGGCAAAACGAAAAGACAAAAGTAAATGTAATATCACCCACCACACTCATATGACAGAATGAGTCGTGGTGATTTGCACCAATGATTACACATTCATCGTCATCTCCATCGATTGCTTGGGAAGCCATGATATGAGGTAGTTGCTGTCTACGTCTGTCCAATAGAGAGAGAAAGAAAGGGTGAGATATGATTTTGGAAGGCTTTTAAACAAAAAGGATAAAATTGTATTTTATATTTATAATTTAGACAGACCCAACAAATTTTGGCCTCCTCTTTGGCCAAATCCAAAACAAAATTTGATTCCTATGTATCAAAACCAAAACAGAAATACTCTAGGTATCAAATCCTTATTAGTAAAGATTTTTATGTCTAATACCTAATTTTTCTTTAAAAATATATGTAATATATAAATATTATGTTAGGTCCAAATCAATTATTGTAAATATAATTTTTTTTACCTAATTATTCAATTCAAAACTTAAAAGAGGAATCTTAATAAAAGCCCACTCATTTAAAAAAAAAAAAAAAAAAAAAAAACCTTGCCCAATTACTCAATTCAAAATTAAAAAGAGAAAACTCAATAAAGATTTAATTATTTTTTTTAACTTATAGCTCTAAATTAATTAACCTAGTTGAATCAATTAGGAAATTAAAAAAGACATGGTAGAAAACTTGATTATGTAAAGTTAATTGATACTTTTGAATCGAAAATGTAAGACGAGTAATATTTAAGTGATGTTTTAATGCGTTTTTTTTAAAAGTAATTGTGTAAATTACATATTTATTGTTTCTTTTATGTTACAAATGTGAATTTGAGTTCATATAATATTTTTTTAACTTACTAAAGAAGAAAAAAATCATATAAATATACATATGATATAGAATAGAAGGCCTAATTTAAGATGTTCGCATAGGACCTCCAAAACGTAAGACCACTATACGATGTCCATTTTTTAACATTAAGTTCACAAGTTACGTAGTTTTGTTTGTTGGTACTAACACTACCCCAAAAAAAGAAAAATAGTGGCAACAGTTGTCATTATTTGGTAATTGTTGTGGGGGGTGACCACAGACTTTAGTCACCAAAAAAAGCAAAAAAGGTGCCTTTTATCACGGACACAAATGTGTTGCCACTTTTTTACTAGTGTAAAAGCAACATATATATTCAATTTGAACCTTACACATTACATAAGTATAGGGACGTTTTTGTCGTTTCAATTCAAATAAACTAAACGATTTTAATTTATTGGAGGTCCACACGATATAGGACCACTCCCTCCTCAAGTTTAAGGGCAAGCTGTACACACAGTATCATACGTCTAAGATTTTGCTGGTGCAGCTCTCAGGATATGGGATTATTGGTTTTATGTGATTTAAAAGTGATTGGATACATTCAACAAATTACTGTTTTATATCAAATAAGAAAAATTAGAAAACTTTCGAAATTATCTTTAATTTTTAATTTCAAACTAAACTATCTATCTATTTTCGAAAGTTCCCACATGTTTTCTTTTTGGGCTTCTCATATCTAGGTCCAAAACGATTAGTTGTCATTGTGTTTAGTCCTCACGTTTTTTGTTTTAGATGTAGGTCCTTTGACATTTATTATTTTTTTGTTGGTGTCGATTTTACTCTTTGAGGTAAATAAGGAAAACACATTGAAAATCTAAATTTAATGCATTATTTCCTTGTAATTGAATTCTAGAATTTAAATTTTGAATTTTTTCCTTGATAGTATTCCTAATATATGGATAAAATACAATTTAATCAATAAAAAGTAAAGACCCACATATTATATCAATCAATTAGACAAGCACCCACATTAAATTATGTGTCTGACATACAGGTAAATAGTGTTATTATTAGCAACGAAAAATACTTAGTGATAAATCATGTTACCTATAAGTTAGTTATGAACATAAATTAGAAGACTACCTATAAGTCAGATACAAAAATAGACAAAATAAAATTGTATGTTACCTATAAAAAAAGGTACATAAAATACTATTGCACATTGTCGAAAGTATGAAACAACATATATATACACCAATGCAACAGGTAATAGGCAATATGACATAAATGGTTATTACCTGATTCAAGTCATAAGGGGCAACATTGGAACGAAAAATGATTTTAAAAATAAAACAATAAAAAATTACATCCAAAAAATATTAAAAAGTAAAGTAATTATATGTGTCACAAAAGTCAAAGGACTTGAATATCAAAGTCACCAAATCTGAGGATTAAACCAAACTCATTAATGTGAATTTAGATCTATATCAACTTTTATGTTTCCTTTTTCTTTTTTTCCAAGACACATGTTTTGAATATATGACAAGAGAAATTAAGGACAAAATTTGGTACAAGGAGTGTGACATTATGGAAGATACGTGTGGCACATAATTAATTTCGTCTACACCTTCCAAGTTGTTGTCTGAAGAAGACCCCATTGGCCTTTTGACATAGACCATACGAACCAAGAAGATGATAGTTGCAAATCCTTTGGCTTTCTCTGAACAAGTGACACACAGTTTCTTGTCACCGTATCTGGGTATGTCAGTTGCTGTGGCGCATAAAGCAAATATAGCTGTAGCTACAAGTAAAAAAGATCATGAGATATACGGGGAAGGCAAGGCAGCAGAAAAGTAAACCATTGCGGCTTTTAAGCCTTATATGCTCCCATGCGCCATACCAACAAAGAGAAGCCTCCAAACAAAAATCCCACTCGTCTTTCCTACCAAACCTCCCACTGCATCAATTCATTGTCACCATGAGCATGACTTCATCAGTAAAAAGGCATACTAGTATAGTAGTATGCGGATGCGTGATGTTCACGAACCAACAATACAAGAAAAACATCAACAGTCACTAACATCAATGGCACATGATGAGATGGCTAAAGACATTATTAGTACCTAATTAATACATAATAATCACGGTTATTTTTTGTTAGATACTAACAGTATTTTTAGCCACCGCAAGCTGTGCCACTGATGTTATTTATTAAGGTTATTTGTTGTTGTTATGGTGCAACAAGACAAAGCTACAAATAAAAAAGAAAGCTTGAGGTGGAGAATAATAGTTACAAAAATTTCCATCGCGACTTTGATTTCCAACGCAAACCATATTCTTGTGTTACAACTGTTGATGCGAAAAAGTGGTTTGACACGTGTCCTCGCTCAACTTAGTGATATTATGTCTTCAGAAGGGAGTTAGTCTTCGGAAGATCGGGTACCGGCCGAAGGCTCTCCGATGCTTAAGTAAGTACGGATTTAGTAAATATTGGATTACAGATCAAGCGGTAGCGTACCGTTGGTTTCTTCTCTCTCTCCTTTTGGGGTTAGGAGTCTCCTTATATAGGCCTTGGGAGGCGTGCACTATACTCATATTTCCGATGTGGGACTGTAGAAGCGGATTGTGGGCATGACACGTGTCCAGGTGCAAGAGTCAAAATGTATGGCTTCGGTAGGGAACATGCCGAAGAGTTTATTGTGATAAATATCAATTCAGTCCACGTGTTTGGCAATCATAGGTCGCTTATTTCCGGTATAAACAACAACATTATAACACATAGAGATCGAAAGAGGATGCATGTTCTTATTCTTGCAATTCTTATACATTTATACGACATATATATGTAGCACTCCAAATTAAAGTTACAACATAAAACTATAATAATTAATTAGCTAGCTATACACTAATAAGACAATATATATTTATTCTCTTATCTGGATGTCTGCACGTTATTATCATACAGATGCATGAAGTAGAGAGAGATAGTATAAGATACATGACGTCCGTATGATAATAACGTCTGGATGCCTGCATAAGAGAATTTTTATATATAGGCTGCCAACTTCAAACATCCGTTGAAGCTAGCTCCACTTGATTAGCATAGGGTTTCTCTTCTATTATGTATACGTTTTTGGTCTTGTAATGATATCGCTGTGCACAATAAACGAAGTAGAAAAAATTCAGGACCCCAATCCCTGCAAGGAGGAAGTAGAAGTAATCTAATCTCCCAGCATTGATATCTTTAGTCAGCCAATCCGGCCGCTTGTTTCTTCCAGTCACATGATGCACAATATTCACCACCAGGCTGCTCAAGTAGCTCGAACCAGCAAAGGCGCAAGACAGAAGGGCATTTCCGACACTTCGCAAGTGGTCAGGGAACTCCCTGTTGAAAAACTCAATCAACGCTATAATATTGAACGCCTCACAAAGGCCCATCAGGACCAGCTGTGGGACCAACCAAGCGAATGACACGTGTTCATTAGGGTGCAGAAGAGCAAAAGACCTCCTCTCTCTTTCAATGAGCCCTGCCACCAACATGGACAGGACTGAAAATATGATCCCAATCCCACATCTCTGCAAAACTGTGATCCCTCCTTCGTGCTTTGTGAATTTTCTGAGGGCTGGCACGAGGAGCCTGTCGTAGGCCGGGAGCCAGAGGCCAATGGTGAGCAGGGAGATGACGCCGAGGGAGCCAGCTGGGATTTCGAAGTGAGGACCGAGGTGGCGGTCCATTTTGAGGGCTTGGGAGACAGTAAATGTTCCTTGCTGTGTCATGGAGGTGAAGCTGACGATGGCTGAAGCCCACACTGGGATTGTTTTTATTACGCATTTAAGTTCTTCTACTTGTTGAACGCTGCAGAGCCTCCAGTTATTGATCGGAGAACCGTCGTCTGGCTTTAAATCATTGTCCAAAATTACAGCAGCCTTGCTCAAGAACCTAATATGGTGAGCAAGCAAAGAATTATTAAAGTAAAAGGAGTTAATTGAATATTGTTTCACTGTTACTTGTATAAAAATAAATAAATAATGTGCCTATGATTAAAAAAAAATAAAAATGGCACTAAATATTTTAAAGGTTTTTTTTTTAAAATAAAAAAATACAAGCAATAGTTTAAACCGACTTGCCTAACCCGCACCAAAGTTGGGTTAGATTTCAATAAATGAAACATTAATCATATATATTATTCCTGCTATACAAATATACAAATATATTATTTAAATCAAATAGATACATTAATAGCAGGAATAATATATATGATTAATAATGAATTAATTTGGTGGCAGGAAAATAGAAGCTGGTGGCAATCAACCTCAACTGAAAGAAAGTGTATGGTCCCCCACCACCACCTTACTTAATCTGAAAATAGAAGCTAATGCGATTGTGGTTAATTATTGCTTATTTGATGAAGATGGTTTTGATCTGTTCAATCAGATCAATTAAGCTACGGTGGCCAACTTTATATATTTGGCGTATTTAAACTAATGATTAGTCTTTGATTAAAGAATGATATGTTAAGATAGATATTTGTATTACCTGAGCTGGTTGGTGAGAGGAAGCTTGGGCACGAAAAAGCCCTTGATTGGAGGATCGTAGAATTTGCCATCTACCATTCCTGCTTCTTCCGGAAGCTTAATGTGCCGTTTCTTGTGAGCAGCAACAAGAACTTGTGCAATGCTGGAGAACATGCTGCCCTGCGGCTTGGCATGCACATAAACCCTAGATCCAACAAGCAGAAGCACAATCGAACAAGCCATGAGCAGAGTTGGGATCGCGAAGCCCACACTCCAGCTGATTTTGTCTTGGATGTAAACCACCACAGTTTGGCTGATCAACAAAACCACTGTAAACGTGGCATAGTACCAGTTGAAGAAGCTGTTAATTCCTTTTTGGCCTTCCTCTGTGGTTGGGTCAAACTGGTCAACGCCAAATGGTATGCTGCATGGCCTAATCCCCCCTGAGCCTATTGATAGAAATCCTAGACCCAATAGCAAGGCACACAGTTGAGCTCTGGTTGGACCTGTGCACTGATCTAATGTTTGCTGCTGTGCGCTGCATGCTGGAGGATGCAGCTGCGGCAGCCATGCTGTTAAAGTAACTGTCGCCATTCCCTGTTGATATATAATTGTTAACGGTAAATTTTTTTTTGAGATATAATAAACTAGTATTATTATTGTCAACGTATAGGTCTAGCCTAGTGAAAAAATGCCTTAATTTAAAGATAAGAGGTCTCAAATTTGAACTCTCATGATATTTTAATTAATTATGTGCGTGTGTGTGAAAAATCATCCATTTTATAATTTAAACCGTTCGCTTATACCAAAAAAAAGGTTAGTATTATTATTTTTAATTTCTGAGAGCTAATTAAAGTAGAATTGAACACTGCGTAGTTGAAGATGTTGGAAGGGACATTGATATGTAAATGATGATAGATAAAGACGGGATTCATATGCGATCACACGCGGAGACTGAGAATGAAAGGGGTGCACAAACAAACAAATGAAACAATTAATGTTATTTGTTTGCGGCCACATGAAAAGACTAATAGACTGTCAGTTTTGATACCACAAATTCAAAAACATAATTATACTTGACGAATGGTCCAAATTGATAATCCACAACTGCATACAAAGTCATACAGTTTATTAAGATAACTTATATTATTGAGAAGGCATATACTTATATTAACTTTTCTCAAAAATATTTTTTAGAGAAAATAATATATAATATATATTTCTCTGGTTCTCTAGAGGCAGCCATGTGCATTATTCGTGTAGCTAATTAGCCTCAGGCACACACACTTTGTCTTTTTGAAAACTACTTCCACCAGCTTAACTTTCCAACCAAACCCATACATCTATTGACAGGTAGCTTTGATTATTTAGATTTGGGTAAACTGCGGAATATCCCTTTGAAATATATCAGCTGTTGAAATCTCCATATGAAATTATTTTTTCAGCAAATTTAGCCCTTTAATTATTTTAAATGGTTAATTTAGCTCATGCTGTTAGTTTTCATGCAATTTAATTCAATTTTCTGTCTATATGTCACGTGTTAAGCACGTGACTCACTGTTCAATTAAAATTTAAAATAATTAAATTGTTAAAATTTAAAAACTGAAAAAAAAAAGAAAAAAAAAGGGGGTGGGGGGAGGATGAGGCAATCAACGTGTTTCCCAGCCCCTTCCTCCCAAGACTCTCTGTCTGCAATCGAAAAAGACGGACTTCGCTCTGCGGTTGATGAGGAATAGCAGTCACAACCTCGAGTTGTCTCTACTGATATGGGTCATCGCGGTGATAGGACCGATTCTTTTATCCTTCAAGAACGAATTGGCAAGCTGATGGCTATTGGTGCTGTTTCATTAACCATGGATCTATTAAAGGCCCATATCCACAAGGGTTTTCGAGTGAATACCCTTAGGAGTAGCTCCTGTTAGTTAGTTATTAGTCAATGACAAAAGAAGCTGTCACTTCTCATACCCATGGAAATAAAGAACCAACGCATTCTAGGTTTGATTGGAGGTGCAGTGGACAATGGTTCGGCTGGGACGAAATTCTTCAAATTGAACTAGCTGATGCTGTTGAATCTGGGGCGGGTGCACCAGGATATCAGAATATGGGTTGCAGAGAAGGCGTTGTGCACTTGGGGAAGAAGACAACGCCTACTTTGAATTGGATTCTTGAAAGAAAGTGAGAGGGAGAGAAGAATAAGAAGGATAAATATGAGAGAGAGAGAGAGGGGTAGATCTGGAGAGATTGACGGGGAGAGAAGAAAGGAAGAAGACGAAAAAGGAAAAAGAAAAAAAAAAGAGAGAAGAAATTATGATTTTACATTTTCTTTATTATTTTTTGATATTATCTTTGTAAAATGACAAAATTATTTTTATAATTAACAGAAAATTAGATGGAAGTCTAAAAACTTGACGACATGTGTTAAATTGACCATTTAAAAATAATTTGTGGGCTAAATTAACTGAAAAAATAATTTAAGGTGGAGATTTCAACAATCGTGATAGTTCAAAGGGATATTTGGCAGTTTACCATTTAGGTTTATAGTATTACTAGCTAACTAATCGTAGTTATTTGCGATTAACCTTTGATATTTAGCGCAAAGCTGGATTAGGTTTTGCTAAAGAATCCTTCACCCTTCGAAAATATCATGAATCATTACCCTTTGAAAGATTTGCTGGGATATTTGCTTACAAAAAGAGAGTCAACTAAAAGCTCAAGATGAAGGCCGGCCCCTTGCCCACACACCCTAATTAATAACCCCATAAGACTGAAACACGTGACACACAATAATACACACTATGTATTAATGTATGAGGGCCATACACACAGTGAGAAAGAGAAAGAGAGAGAGAGAGAGAGAGAGAGAGAGAGTTTTATTTTTCCCGATATCTGATATCTCAGTTATATGGGAGCTACCGGCAACTCAAATCCAGAGTTATATAAACCACATATATGTTGAAGTTATATATATATATATATATATAACTGCTATGCTAGAGTGTTGATATTTGCTCGATATTATTATTCGAACGATTGGGCGTAAATTGGTAAACGATTTTCAAAACAAACCTTTTTCCTATACGAGATCCAGTTATAAGTAAGGAAATTACTGAAACAAAAACCAAAAAAACAGAAAAAAAAAAAAAAGAAAAAGGAAAAGATAAAAATTGAGAGAGAGAGAGAGAGAGAGAGAGAGAGAGAGAGAGAGAGTATGGTGTACCAGAAGAGATGAGAAGGAAGCAAAAGCAATAGTGCGAAAGCGGCCAGCATAGGCATCGGAGATGAAGGCACCGAGGAGAGGTGCGAAATTGGTGAAACCAGACCAAACGTTGATAATGTTGGAAGCAGAAACCTGGTCCAAGTGCAACATCCTCGTCAAGTAGACCATAAAGTTTGCCAACAGCCCAAATGAAGCCAACCTCTCAAAAGTATCATTTCCTGCACCACCACACCAGTTCAGGAAACGTGTTCATTTTTTGTCACCTTCTTATAAAAGTTAAATAGCTTTTACAACCATATCATGCATGAAGCACAAATGTCAATTAAAGAAAAAAGGTTATTAGAGTAATTTGTCTGAAATTCAAGAGAGAGAGAGAGAGACCTAAGATGTAAGGCATGGCTTTCCAGCCACCAGGTTTTCTTTGTCCAAGTTTTTCATGCTCCAAGTTATCTGGGCTTGATGATTTGCGTGACAGCTTTGGACTGCCGTCTTGGAAGCATTCTGTGACGTGGAGGCAGAATGAGGATATTGGCTGCTGCTGTTTTTCCTTGTTACCATCGGCCATGGTATAGTGTCTTTGATCTGATACGATCTATATAAATTAAGCAGCTTTGAAACCTTCACATGCAGAAGCTTTGCAATCTTTTTTTTTTATGGATGAGAAGTTGTGTGTGAGATTGAGCTTATAAGTAAGAAGCTTGGGTGGATGGAGCACAGCTATAGCTATATTATATATATATATATACGGAAGAGGAGAAATACGTTGATAAAATGGCTGACGAAATGAATGTAGGTGTGGGCGTCATGACATGAGTGCTGCCAGAAGGCAAGCCACATTAAAATTGTCCTCACCCCTTCCATTAATTCCGCCTACTTATCTCGTAAGGAAAACGGACCAGGCCCAATTTTACTTTCCAAAGATATTTTTTGAAAAAAAGTTAGGCCCAAGTGGTAGTCTTTATTCACCACAAGCAAGAAATATCAGGCCCAATTTTAATCATGGTATGAAATTAGGAGAGTCTATAATGAAAGGTTATAGGGAGCGGGTGTGTTAAGATGTTCCATCCAGCAGTCCAATAATAAATCTGTAATTGATCGAATGACTATTAAGATCTTTATCGTTACCGTTACCGCCTTCCTGTGAAATGGAATGAAATTGAATGATTTTGCTATGAAGATGGGCTTAGAATTGCAACTCGAACAACTTATATATATTTAAGGGTTATTGATGAAGTTCAAATACAGAGCTTTTGTGAAAAAGGAAATCAACTTAACAGGACAAAAGTCTAAACCAAAATGTCAGTCTGTATAGTCTCTACTACGTTTACGTTGGCCTTGTAATTGTAAGTATATCCACGAGCACAGGACCATAAATACACAAAATTCAGCACCCCGAGAGCAGCTATTAGGAAGTAGAAATAGTCCAGTCTGCCGGCATTGATATCATTGCCCAACCAGTTGGGCTGCCCATGCTTCCCTGTAACTCTGTACACAATGCTCACCGCCAAGGTGCTCAAATAAGTACCCCCAGCTACGCAAAGATAGAACAGAGAATTCGCAATGCTCCTCATCTTCTCAGGAAACTCCTTGTTGTACAATTCAATGTGCCCAACAACGCCAAACAACTCAAACAGGCCAAGGAACATTAGCTGTGGAAATAGCCAAAACACTGACATGGAAGCAACGCCATCTGCTGAAGCGTGTGACAAAGCAGAAGCTCTTCTCTGTTGCTCAACCAGTCCAGCCACCGCCGCAAACAGAATCGAGAACAAATACCCAAGTCCTATTCTTTGGAGAGTTGTGATGCCGTTTTCGTGTTTGGTGATCTTTTTTAGGGCCGGTTGGAGGACACGGTCGTAGAATGGGAGGCATATGCATAATGTGATCAATGACATCATTTTGATTGACCCAGCAGGCATTTGGAAATTGGGTCCAATGTGCCTGTCCATTTTGAGGGCTTGTGACACTACAAATGTTCCTTCTTGCGCATAGGTCATGAAGCAGATGCCACCAGAAGCCCATATTGGGAGGATTTTCATGAAGCATATCACCTCTTCAACCTGTTGGATGCTGCACAGCCTCCATGGATTTGCACAAGACCCATCATCTTTTAGGTCATCGTCCACTACTAAAGCTGCTTTCTTCAAGGAGCTGAGCCACCAAAGTGTAGTGTCAAATGAGAATTAGAAAAAGAACAAGCACGCAATGGTGATTAAAGCAATGTAAGGCAAAATGAACCCCATCAAGTTTTACCTTAATTGTGCAGTGAGAGGGAGCTTGGAGAGCACCACATTTCCATCCAACGAAACATCGGAGAAAACTCCGAGTACCCTTTCTTCGTCATGAAGCTTAAGATGGCGCTTCTTGTAGGCAGCAACAAGAACTTGTGCAAAGCTGACATACGTGCTTCCTTCTGGCTTCACTTGGTGGTAAATTTTGGAGCCAGCCAAAAACAGGGCAATTGCACAAGACATGAGGAGGGTGGGGATGCTAAATCCCCAGGCCCAACTAACTGAGTCTTGGATGTAGATCACCAGGGTTTGGTTGATCAACATGACCACAGTGGATGAAGTGTAGTACCAATTAAAATAGCTAAGGACTGATTTTCTGCCTTCTACAGTGGTTGAGTCAAACTGGTCAATGCCAAAGGGAATGCTGCAGGGCCTAATTCCACCTGTGCCTATGGCTAGCCAAGATAGCCCAACAAGCAAGAAACCCAGTTGGGTTTTTGTGTTGGAAATACAGTGCTCAAGATGTTGTTGCCCATCAATGAAGCAAGGTGGAGGTCTTAATTGTGGCACAAAAGCTGTCAGAGTTATTGTTACCATCCCCTAATACAATATATATCATAATTAAGGCATTAATAATAATTAGATTATGCTAAGGACCCAAGTAAGCTAGTAAATCATGATTAATTTTAGATAAAATGCTAATAATTAATTGTGTACCACGAGAGTTGCAAGGGAAGCCAGCGCAATGGTGAGAAATTTGCCAAGATAGAAATCAGCAACTGAGGCACCAACGACTGTCAATAAAGAGTAGCCGCAGGTCCAAATGTTGAGAATGTTGGCAGCAGAAACCTGATCCATGTGATACTTCCTCACCAAATACACCATAAAATTTGTTGTCAGCCCATATGTTGCCATCTTCTCAATTGATTCATTAGCTGCAAGGAAAAAGAAAAGAAAAACAAAAAATCCCAATTCATAAAACTTTTCAATTTTCTTGAATAACAAGCATATATATATATATATATAATTATATACCTAGGATGTATGGCATGGCCTTCCATCCAGGCTTTGTTTGGATTGCGCTACTTGAATCTAGCAAGTCTAGATGGTCATCTTTTTCTGGCAACAATGCGTCGGAGGATTCAGAAGACTCATCAGAAGAAAGGTTTGAGAAGCACTTTTCCCTCGCCATCTTTCTCCCACTGTAAATGTAAGTTGGGAGTCTGGTCATATACAGGGGAGAAGGCCACCTTGGGAACACAAGTATGGAGGAGACGGGGGCACGTGCCCTGTCATGCATCAGCACCAGATTTTCCTACTGAGTTGTCAAGCTCCTGAAGGAGCAAAGAAGGGCACTTTTCTTTTGGACTTTAATAGGAGGAAGACTACTGGAAATTTAATATTATAATATTTAATTTAATTGTTGAATGAAAAATATATATTAAAGTTTTGCAATTCGAAAAGAAGTCACCGTTTCAATGCATCAGATGGGATTATAGTAAAAAATTGCATCTGTTGTAAACAGCCACATTGGTTGAACAATTTGTGATGCTAAAAAACATTGGGGTTGTTTCAAGCGTGATGTTTGGGTTCATATGGTCCTTTTCATTTTATAAGAGAAGTTTTCCCCAATCGCGCTAAGTTACGGTATCATTCTTCAAATTTCTTCCTAATTTTGTCTCAAGAGTATAATTAGGTTGGTTATTAGAGTCTAAAGTTGCAGTGCTTCAACTTTATTAGATTATCAATTGTTATATTTTGGGAGATAAACGCCTATCGAATTATGAGCACAAGAACATACGCCAAATCTGTCTTTAAAACATTACAATTCTTGCAAATCCCAATGGTTAAAGTTGTCAAATTTCTTATGAATTTGTGTTTGTTTATTACATTAATTTTATGTAAATTTATTCTCGTAGCCTATCTTCTACAGGAAGAAAAGCTTGATGCATTACTTGATGTATAAAATCTATGTGATTTTCTGTGAGAAATATCATTTTGGTGGGGCTGGTCTTGTACCACAGCGCGCGTAGTTCCTTTTGCAGAAAGGAATTGATTTTTGAATTGAAGTTTAAAAATGGCCTGCACAAGTTAGTTCGCCATTAAAAAAAAAAGAAAAAAAGAAAAAAAAAAGTATTGTTATAGTTTGTGGTGAACATAAGGCAACGCGTTTTGATACTGGAACAATAAACTTCAGTGTGTTCTTATATTATGTTTATGTTTGTGTTTGTGTACAGTATATGTCAATACTATCAAACGAAATTACAAGTATTATTGACTCGTGTATTGGCTAAGGGGAAAAGGAATATAACGAACTTAAAGAAATAACATAATATTTTGGAGATATGAATTCCGAATGCTATTTAGAGTGCTACACAAAACTTATTTAATCAAACTTCAATATTACTTTGATATTTCAAACTTTTCTACTACAACTCACAATTAATACATTACATAACATGGATACTTGCCTATTTATAGGTCACACCATGCCCAATTTTACTTTCCAAAGATTTAAAAAAGGATCAGGCCCAGGTTGTAGTCTTTAGTTACCAATAGCCAAAAACTAGCAGGCCCAATTTTAATTAATCTAGGTACAAAATTGATAGATTTTGCTATCTAGATGAGCAAAATGAATATATTTCGTATAATGATTAAAATGGATGATTTAATTAATCTTAGACCTCAAAGTGTATGTGCAATTTAATCTATGAGATCAACATTGTCATTTGGAGAATTTTTTTTCATGACATTAACAATTTTTAGGTGAAAAATTAATATAAGAGCTTTTGTGAAAGCAATGTGAAACCCTAGGTGATGTTAATGTAATTTCCAAAACTTGAAATGATTTTTGTGAAAACACTAAAAATTTCATATCATCTTTGATGCTATCAATAGGGGGAAATGGAAACCTGCTAAGTCCTCCCAAACTAGTCATGTTGCGTCGCATTTGTTTTTGGCCCATGACTTAATCCTTTTCGCTGAAGCTAATACACAACAAGTTGGGGTGATGAAGGAGTGCTTGGATTTATTTTGTCAAGCCTCTGGTCAAAATCTCAACTTTGACAAGTCTGCTATATTTTGTTCTCCTAATGTTAGCAGGGCGTTAGCTCAAGAGATTAGTTTCATTTGTGGCTCCCCTTTAATAGACAACCTAGGAAAATACTTGGGGATGCCTGTCTTACACTATAGGGTAACTCGATCTACTTACAGCAGTTTGCTTAGTAAGGTTCATTGCAGGCTTGCTAATTGGAAAAGTAAGTTGCTTTCTTCAACTGGGAGAGCCACTCTAATCCATGCTATCACATATGCTATTCCCATATATTCTATGCAGACTACAAAATTACCTGTTAGTATTTGTGAAGATTTGGATAGGTTAAATAGAAATTTCTTCTAGGGAGGAAGTGATAAAAAGAAGACAGTCCACCTCTATAGATGGAATATGTTGTGTAGACCTAAAAATAGGTGGTTTGGGTTTCAAGAAAGCTAGGGACATGAATCAGGCTTTATTGGCTAAAATCGGATGGGGGCTGAATAACAATAATGGCTTATGGGCTCAGATTTTTGAGAAGAAATACTGTTTGTGCAAATTTATCACGGGAGAATATTCGCTTGTAAACCTTTCGAGCTTCCTTCTCTATCTTCCTCGATTCTTGCGAAACAAATATGAGTAAAACACCACAGCAAGGAGGTATTGGCTGCGATGCCTAAGTTAGTTCAATTGGATCTTTAAGGAAAGATGCAACAATAGCTAAATTAGACGGAGTTTTCTTTCACGGGGAGAGTCAGGTGGCTGGAATCGTGTGTGGGGGCACTTAGCCGTGTGAGGAGAGATACAAAAAGGGGCGGGGTGTGTGTGTGTGTGTGTGTGTGTGTGTGTGAGAGAGAGAGAGAGAGAGAGAGAGAGAGAGGGTGATTGTGTAGGGTTTTTAGAACTAGGTTTAGAATTAGAGAAGAATTTAGAATTACCTCGAATATCTTGTGTGGCTATGTGTGCCAAGGTTCTAGGAGAATAATCCTTGTTTGGTTAGGATTATTCTTCCCAAAAAGATGATAGGAATTTCTCTATTGCAAACTTCTCATCACTCATCTTCAAATTGCAAACTTTTCATCCTCTACTTTCTGACATTTGAGAGAGATCTTGAAGGAGTGTACTGCTTGTCGAAGAGAGGAGTCGTCGTGCACCCTAAGATAGGTCGAACTTATTTTTTTCTGTTTGTTTTTTCTTCACAACGGGGACCATCTGGGTGGGCCCGACTGTTTGTCGTCGTGGTGTAGTGGACGGAGGAGGAGAAGTTCGCCCCACAGGTGCAATGCAATTGTGGTTGCCACTGCCGTTGGTGGTGACGGCTACAACCATATTTATTTTGTTCGAGCGTCGTAGGGAGGACCAGCTGGTTGTCATCATGACTGCAGTGGGCTATCGGGGGCGCCTGGTGGTGGTTGCTCAGCTGCGGCACTTGCCGTCGCTGGTGGAGGTGGCAACTTCTTCTTTTCCTTTGGTGTGCGTCTCGAGTTGGCTGATGGATCGTGACCTTTGCTATAATTCAGCAGCTAGATAAGTCATGTGTTTTGCTTTCGAACGTCGAAGGCAATTGCCGTGGTGGTCGGCGGCCGCGACTGTTGTTTTGCTTTTTTTAATTTTATATTTTATATTTTTTTAAGCTGGTTGCGCCGTGACCTGCTGGACATGTTGCGGCTCCGGCCTCGTGGCCTTCTTGCTATTTTGTGTGTGCTGCAACTTAGGGTTTTGACATGCTATCTGTCTTGTAATTTTCTGCCCTTTTTGCAGCTATTCATTAATCATGTCTTCCAAGGATGGTAGCCGATAATCAAGTTTACAAGTGCCTTTGTACCTGTGGGGTGGTTCCAAGGTGCACAAGAAGAGATTTGTCGCTAATATGCATCGCATTATGTTTGAAGCTCTCTTCTAGAAGTGGCAGGCCACCTATGCTTATGCCATACATGATGATGTGCATGTCAAGCTGGCGAAGTCTTCGACCAACGATGAGCCTTGTGTGGATCCGAATGATCCAAATGCTAGAATTATCACATTCCATCCCTTCTATTTCTCCTTGGGCTTCACATTCTCGTTGTTGAAGTTCTTTAGGAAGGTGTTCTGCCCCATGGAGTGTGCCGTCAGCCAATGTACTCCTAACGTCTACTATGTGATCATGTGTTTTGAGAATCTGAACCGTTTCTTCAAGTTGGATCTGACTGTGCTAGAGTTCTTCTACTTCTTTGAAGTGATGCACTACAAGAAGTATGCCCAGGTCTATGTATGCATGCAACACCCTGACCCTAATTTATTTACCGAATTAAATTATTAAATTAATTTAAATATGAATTTACGAATTTACCCTTGGGGTAGGGGTATTTTGGTCATTTTCTTATCCGGAGAGATTTTAGGGTAACGAGTGATATTTTTAGGTAGATCATACTAAGATGAGTCCGTAGAGACGTAGTGGGCTCAAATCAGTATTTTAACGAAAAAGTTACGATCAAAAGAAACTTAGTGGCACGATCGTAATCATTTCGAAAAGAGTTAGATAAAATCTGATTTCTCTCTCTTTCTCTTTCTCTCTCTCTCCCTTCGCGCACAGCTCCTCTCTCTTCGAAAATTTTGCAACCGTCGCTCCTCCCTTCAAACCACCACGTCCGACCACCGCAACCCATGGCCCAACTACCAAACTGACCAGCCATGCCCCGCCGTCACAACCAGGTCCAAGCCCAGCCGTGAACAGCCAACAGCTCGCCGGATTCTGCAGAAATCGCGCCGATTTTTTCAAAAATTCAAACTGCTCGTTCTCTCTCAATTCTCCACCAAATTTGATGTGTAAGGTATGGATTTACACATATTTTTCAAGATCTAGCTGATGGTTGGGTAGGATTTCATCGATTTTAAGCCTAGGTAGTTCGATTTTCGAATTGAATTTTGACCAATTTTGGGATTGCGATTTCGGCCACTTCCGGTCACTTTTTGGGGTAGGCCCAAGAACAAAAGTGACTGCAAATAGGGTGTTACACCTAAGATATGAGTATTGAGCCGAAATTGTGACATTTTTAGGCGAGTGGTATCGCTTTGACACTCACGCGCTGCCGGCGCGTGGGCACTGTAGCAGAGGGGCATTGTGTCCCAATATGATATGCTGGTTGTCACGAGCACGTAGGTGTGCTCGGATTTCATTTCAGATGTCGTTTGATCGTCGATCGAATATCGTATATTGTGCGTTATCCGGGTTCGATAGGGTCGAACTGTTGGATCTTCTCGAATTTAATATATGTTGATTTAGGTATTCCTAGGATCAGGTAGGAATGTATGGATCGTGGATCAGAGCCCCGGATGTTCCGATTTAATAACTTAAAGTTTGTGTTTTACAATAATCGACCGATCGTGTGATCGATCGTGAGATCGAGAGCGATCCGACAGTCCGATCCAGACCAAACTTGCAGGACGTGTATCCTAAACCTTGTGGAACCCATAGGAACTTTTAGATAGTAAAACGGAGGTCGTGGGCCCATGGGCCCCGTTGACCAAGTTTGGGTAGCTTGATCTCTCGGTTGACCGTGAGTCTTCCAAGGTAGTTTCCCTCTTCGAGGAGTACTAGAACAACCTTATTATGGAGTCTCGACCGTTTTTGGAGTTATGTTGACTATGTTGGGATTTTGAGAGTGTTTTATATGATCGTATGAAAAGTCTTGGATTTTATTTTAATAATTGAATTTATGGAATAGAAGAGTATGGGTTAATTGATATGGCGAGTTGTGAAAGTGAGTCATGGGCTTGGCTATGATTATTAGGAAGTGAGTGGGCTTTGTTTTCAAATCATAAGCATGGTTTTATGATGGAAGAATTATGCATAATGTTTTAATGGTGTATTGGATATATTTAATGGTGTATTGGATATATTATATACACAATTGTTGAATTTGTTGTTGTGTTAAAGCTTTTGCAATATATTTTGGGTTTTGGCATATTTGAGTATTTTGAGTATGTATATATGGATTTTGAGAATTTGTACCCATGTTGGTTATGTGTGGGGTACTTGGATTGCTGATGTGAGATTGTGGAATGAAATGGGTTATTAGTATGTTAGTTTGAGTGCTATCAGCACTACCTTAGGTACCTCACTAGATATGAATAGATATTTGGAACAATTGAATTAAGGAGGGAATTATCATTTTAAAATATGGTTATAAGGGTTACAAACCCCACCATCACATGTATCTTCCCTAGTTACTATACACATACGTGCCGTGTTTCGGGCGTGTGGGCTCTCTTGGTTACGGATCCTGGAATTGTGGGATGCTGGAAAAATTGTGGAAATTTGGATATGTTGGAACTCGAACGCCCTTGAACAGGGGTTCGTGGACCCTTAACAGGGTAGTCTGCGCGCGTAGGACTGGTCACAGGCGTATGGGTCTTGAGGATTCGGCAGTACGTTCTGGCTGAAAGTTAGTCCCCCGGTTGGACGGCTCGTTCCCTAGCCACATGGTTGTTGAGGACTCCTCCATGTGGTCTAGCCAAACGATCCCTGGATTGGATTGTTTTCCCCTAGTACGTGATGATGGTGAGAGGCGGTTGTGGTTATATTTATATATAAATATACGGACACGCATATTACATAGGTATATGTGGATTTGACTCCGGATTGAGATCCGTGAGGTTGTGCTTTGTGATTACCCTGCACTGGTATGAATGTCTGAGTCCTGGTTTGGGAAGTGTTGTTTGGCAACATACGCCTTGGTTAGGGTATTGTTGCGCGGAAAGAATTGATAAAAGGAAAGGAACTCATAAAGTGGTCAGAAGTTGTCTTGTCGAATTTGATATAATAAGAAATCTAAAGTCATTCGTTATTTAAAAGGATAAAGATTGTATATTATTGAAGTTGTGACTATTGATGAAAGAACTACGTGTGGCTTAATCCCTTAGTAAGGGTACGTAGGTAGCCTAGGATCTTACTTAGGTGGAGATGCGGACTAAATTTCATTTCTGAAACTTAAATTTGGTCTTTGGGACCTAGTTTGTCTGCTGTGGTTTTCATGTCGTTGGTTCTAAAGCTCGGTTGAAATCGAGGCGTGATAAAATGGTTGTGCATATTCTAGTTTGGCTAAGGGAGGATTGTTTAAATGTGTGCTGGTTAAGAAATGTATGAAACCCGTATTTGGATTGTTGTACGTTTTGGGTTGAGGCCTTATACTACTTGCGTTTGTGTTAGGATGTTAAACATCACCATGTTGGTTATTGGGGAAGTTACTTTATATTGGTTACAGTGGACATTCATAAAATTGTTTGAATTCATTATCTGTATTGTTTAGAATATTATTTGACTTAAGAGCGTTGTTGGTGGTTTTGCTTTGGATTATTTGAAGGCCAATGACCATTTATGTGAATTTCGTGCTGATATTTTGTGCATGCTGCTAGTTGGTGTTTATAAACGGTGCTTTCACAAGTTGAGAAATTTTGGAAAAAGTCTAATTTACAGGGGAGACTCTGCCAAAATTTCGGTAGAAAGCCTCGTGCCCTATTTCTTTTTGGGAAGGGAGGTTATAGTTTTAGTAAGTGGGCCCGGCATCGGGACGATGTCGGAACTTCCATAGGATTCGTCCCGGGTTCCGAGGAATTCAGGGCGGGTCTTGTCAATGCAAAGCCAAGTTGTTTGACAATCTCACCCTAGAAGATCATACTTGTTCCCGTCAAGCAGTGTTGGAGGTCAGTCCTAGACCGAATCCCCTCAAAGAGAAAGGCCGATGCCAAGTCCTCAAATGTTGAAGTTACAACTTCGAGGGCAAGGGATGTGTCTCCGCTAAGGAGGAATATGAAAGTTCATTTTGCTGTGATCTCGTTTTCTTCAAAAAAGGTATCGTCTACTGGAAAGACTGAAGTGGGAGCTGCTCTTTCATATTTTGCTCTAGTCAAGCATCTCGTCAACTCAAATAGAAAGAAGGTTGGCGGCATGCGGAATGTTCAGGCCATTCTGCTTAAGTCTCCCACTTACCAGCTCAAAGATTGTAATCCGCCCTGCAAAGTTCTTTCCTAAGTCGATTTGCCTGCCGAGAAGCAAAGAGCTACTAACGTTCCTTCCCGAAGTTTGAGTTATCAGCACCAGTCTAGGGATGAGGATTAAACTCGGAGGACTGCTCATCTACCTAGCCATCGAGATTCATCTGCCGAGCCACGAGCAGTCGAACATGGAGCTAATTTGGTGTCATTAACTTCTTTGGAAGTGAGGATGATGAAGGCTAAGAAGAGTTCTTCAAAATTGCAAACAACTGGTCCTAAGGTTGACAAGTCCAACTCCGCAGGGGATGCATGTGTGTCTAATATGCTCAAGACGAACTTTTTATCAAGCCCATCTGCTTGCGTCAAGCTGGTTGATCATATCCATCAGGCTGGTGACCTTGGCACATTCTCAAGTCTTTCCTTGGATAAGCAAAAAGAAGCAGCTGTCTGTTTGCCCCATCTTCTACTCAGCTCAGTGAGTTGGAGAAGAAGAATGTTGATCTAATTGGCAAGCTCTAGGTTGAGTAGATCTATCATGAAACAAAGATGTCTAAAATGAAGGAGAGCATGTCTGTGTTGAAAAGTTCCCTTACTAAAGAAGATAGTGAACTCAACTCTTCTGCTGTTGTCTCGCATAGTAGAAAAGAGACCTATTTCCATCTTAAGCACAAGAATACTGACATATCCCAAAGTTATGAGAAACTTATGGCCAAGTTTGACGCCTACTACAAGGTTGTTGAACGATCCAAGTCTGAGGCTGTCATTGAAGCATATAAGTTGGGCAACTTGGACTGCAAAAGTGGGCCATTCCTTGTCATCCCATTGAAGATGAAGATGTTAAGATGTATTGCCCTAATATGCTCCCTGCTCAAGATGTGCATATCAATGTTATGGATATGGAGGTAGTCAAAGAGCAGGTGGCTGACGAGGCTGCAGTTGAGGAGGATGACGCAAAGGAGGGAATGGCTGATGAGGTGGCAACAGATTTGGTTGAGCAGGCAACTGGAGTTGCTGAGCAGATTGCTACATCTAATGAGCATGTAGTTAAGTTAGGTGGAGCCACGGAGGGCACAGTTGATTAGAGGAAGTTTAAGAAGTCGCTTACGAGTTGATGGAATTTTATTTATTTATTTATTTATAAAGCTTTGTAATATGCTTTTATGTTTGCAATAATTGGTCTTGCTTGACCATCTTTCTTTTGTCGAACTCTAGTCAGTTGGTCACTTTGATATGGTAATTTTAGTTATTTAAACCAAAATTTTGTTGAGTCTTGTGAACTGTTTAAGTGATCTGCTGGTGCCATGGTTGTGCATCTTCCTTATGATGCTTGAATGTTTACTAACTACTTACTTAAAGGGTGCTCTTATGCTTTTCCCTTAGGATGTTTCAGACATGCGTCTCGCTCAGGACGTTTTGGACGATTGCCTACGTCTCCCTTAGGGCTTTTAGCAGATATCATTCGTCTCCCTTAGGATGTTTTGGGCGGTTGCCTACATCTCTCTTAGGATGTTTTGGCAGATTGCCTACGTTTCCCTTAGGACTTTTTGGAGGGTTGTCTTACGTCTTCTTAGGACGTTTTGGACGGTTGCCTACATTTCCCTTAGGGCGTTTTGGCAGATTACCTATGTTTCCTTTAGGACATTTTGACGTGTTGTCCTACGTCTTCTTAGGACGTCTTCTTGCATCTCCCTTAGGATGCTTTGGATATTCTCTCAAACACTTGATTGAATGAAAATTTGAACTTGCATTTGATGTTTGTGTGATTACATCGCTTTATTGAATGGAAATAAATAGATGCAATTACATTGGATGTCGTTCTTCTTTAACTGCATTGGAGAGGGTTTGGTCACTAGCTAGTGGTTTGAGCAGGAGAGTGGGCGCTTCATGGATACCTTTGAAGGTGATGGGCATTCCACCATCTTGGAATTTCCTTGCCTTTAGGGGTATCTAGCATATAGCTTCCTCTGCCCCCAGTTCAACAAATCATGTAAAGACCTTCCCAACTGGGTTTCATCTTTTTTGAGCCTTGCCTTTGTGCTGTAATAAAGGTTTTTCTTAGCACAAGGCCTCCAGGTTAGAATTGTCTAACTTTGGCTCTTTTGTTGTAGTAGGACATCAACTGTTGTTGATAAGCTGTAAATCAAACAATGGCCTTTTCTCTTTCTTCCTGGAGTAGGTTGAGGTTGACCTTCATCTGCTCACAATTCTGATCCAGGTTGCCCATCTCAATGCTCATGGATGGAATAGTGATATAAGGTGGAATGATTGCTTCAATTTCGTAGGCGAAGGAAAATGAGGTTTTGCCAGTTGATCTTCTTTTGGTGATGCGATAAGCCTACAGGACGTAAGGCAGTTCATCAACCCATTTTCCTTCAACGTCTTTCAGTCTTTTCTTCAAGCAATCCCCCATGATCTTGTTAGATGCCTCTGCCTGGCCATTGCCTTGCAGATATTTAGGAGTTGACATGTGGTTCTTAATGCCGTACTTTGCAAAAAATGCGGTGATATGCTTAATAATGAATTGGGACCTGTTGTCAGTAACCAACAACTATGGGCAGCCGAAACGGCAGATAATGTTCTTCCAAACAAATCACTCCTCGTCGACTTCTTTAGTAGATGATAGAGCTTCGACCTCGATCCATTTAGTAAAGTAGTCTGTGGCGACAATCATCATGTCTTTCTTGGTAGGTGCCTCCAGCATGAGTCCCACTATGTCAATGCCCTATTGCATGAATGGCATTGGGCTGTTTTGTCGGTGGTACACTTCAGCAGGCAAGCTAGGAATCGGCTTGTATCGTTTGCATCGGTTGTGTCTTATGGTAGGTCATAAGTAGTCTATGCTTAGAGCTTTCTAAGTGAATGATCTGACCCCAGAATGGTTGACACACTGGCCATCATGGATTTTACAGAGCACTTTAAGAGTTTGCAGATATTTGATGCAGGTGAGATGAGGGCCAGAATATGACCTTTGAACAAACTTGTTGTCCTTCATGTAGTATCTTGCAGCTTTCTGCTTGATTTTTCTTGCTTCGGACTTCTCCCTTGGTAATTTTTTTTTTTACCGAGTAGTCGATGATGGGGTCTTGCCAGTTGGAATCCTCATTGATCTGCATTAGGTTCAGCAGCTTTGCTTCTTCAATGCTTCGCTGATCAAGGTGATCGATCGGATTTGAACGTCAAATTTGGGTATCCAGCGCTGATCCCAGGCTTGCTAGCACATCCACATGTGTGTTTTTGCCCGGAAATTTTGTTGGATAGTGAAGGTAGGGAATGCCTTCAAAATCTGTTAGAATTTGTCTAGGTACTGGATCATCCTTAGATGTTTTGCCATATACTCCTCTTGCGTTTGATTGGGGATTAGCTGAGAATCTGAGTAGATGGCTAACCTTTTGATCTACAGCTCCTTTGTCGATCACAGGCCAGCGAGCAACGCCTCGTATTCTGCTTCGTTGTTTGAGGCTAGAAAGCCCATCATCATGACTTGCTCCAACAAGGTTCCGTCTAGGGTGATTATAATGACGACTGCTCTAGCTCCCTTATGATTTGACCCTCTGTCTATGCGCAACTGCCACATGTCTTTGGGCATGTCAAGATTGGCGGAGGAGGTCTCATCTTCTCTCGAACTTTCCTTGGGTCTTTTAACCATCTTCTCTTTTTTAGCTGATGGAGTGAACTCTGTAATGAAATCTGTTAAAGCCTGAGCTTTTATAGCAGTCTTCGGCCGGTAGAGGAAGTCGTATTGACTTAATTCGATAGCCCACTTCATGAGTAGCTGAGAAGCGTCGAGACTATGAAGAAGCATCCTCAAAGGAAATTTTATCATGACGATGATTCACTGAGCTTGGTAGTAGGGTCTTAAATTTCTCATGGGAAAATATTCGTATATAGATTCTTCACCCTTCGAGCTTCCTTCTCTCTCTTTCTTGATTCTTACGAAATAAATAGGAGTAAAAGACCACACCCGTGGAGGGGGGGTGTTTTGCAAAGGCCCTTCGATGCCTAAGTTAGTTCAATTGGATCTTTGAGGAAAGATGCGGCAATAGCTAAAGTGGACGGAGTTTTCTCTCACGCAGAGAGCTGGGTTGCCGAAACTGTGTGAGGAGAGATAGAGAGAGAGCGGCAGAGAGAGAGAGAGAGAGAGAGAGAGAGAGAGAGAGAGAGAGAGAGAGGGTTTTTAGAACTAGGTTTAGAATTAGAGAAGAATTTATAATTACCTCGAATGTCTTGTGTGGCTATGTATTTATAGCCTCCTTGTGTGCTAGGGTTTTGGGAGAATAATCCTTGTTTGGTTAGGATTATTCTTCCCAAAAAAGATTATAGGAATTACTCCAAGAGATTTGGTGGAGATTGGTTCCTTGATTTAAGAAGATATTCCTATATTAAATCGAAGATAATTTTCCTAATTAAATACGAATTTATTAGGATAATTAGTTTGACCTAAGGAATATTCCTATTCCACGTGTCGTCTTCTTATTAGCTAGTGAAATATATGCTTCCACAAATACATCAAAGGTTACTCTATTATTGACCATAATCTAAAACAAGACATTTGTGCTCCTCAATTTGGAACAGTATTCTTTTTGGAGCTGAATTGCTTGCAAAGGGAATGACCTGGAGGGTTGGAAAAGGTGATTTGGTCAAATTTTGGATAGATAAATGGCTATTTGATACACCTTTAATGCAACATAATGGGGTGTTGAATATATAGGAATTGAATTGCAGCGATGATAGCTTTTTTAGGAATGGTTGGTAGAACGTGGACCAGCTCAGGAATGCTCTTACTGAAGATTTGGTTCAAAAAATCACTGTTGCCCCTGTTAGGTTTGGGAACTCTGTACATAATGCTCAAATATGAGGTTTTTCTTCAAATGACTTATTCTCTGTTAAATCTACATACCTATTTTTTTTTAGAGACTTGGGAGATGTTGATCTTTTTTGGAAGGACTTATGGAGAATGAAAATCCCTCCTAAAATACAGATCTTCATTGGCTGGCTTATTAAGATAAAATCTTGTCCAATGAGCAAAGAACCAAGAGGAATCTAACTTCTGATCCTTCTTGTTTCTTTGTGTTTGGCAAACTTAATATGTTATTCATATTCTCAGGGACTGTCCCATGTCTATAATGATATGGAAATCTATCTTAAACTTACACTCTTCTCCTCATTTCTTCCTCTCAAAGCTAAAACCTTAGTTCTTAGGCAATTTACTCTCTAAGGTTAAAGGCCTTGATGGTATTGGGTGGGATGTTATTTTTGCCATTACATGTTGGTATATTTGGAATTGGCGTAACAAGCAGATTTTTAATGTTGAAGTGGATATGCCTTTTAATCCCAGAAAAATCATTTTTACTGAGGTTGTTGAGTGGGTTAAAGTCGCTAATGGCTTTGCTGAGAAACTTGACAGAATACATGTTTTTAGGCTTGGGACCCTCATACAATTGGCCAACTTAAGCTGAATGTGGATGGTTCTAGAAGGGCTGCCACTAATATCATTGGAGCATGAGGTGTTATTCGGGGCTCTTCAAGAGACTAGATTGCTAGTTTTGCTTTGAATTTAGGCTAAGGTCATATCCTGGAGGCTGAGGTTTGGGGTCTATATTTTGGTCTAAAGCTTGCTGTTGAGAAAGGTATCACTAACCTTGCTATTGAAAAGGATGCTACTGTTGTTGTCTCACTTGTTCAACAAATCAACTCATTGCAATGTCATCCTCTTGCTGCTTTGGTGCATAGTTGTTGTGATCTCATGAGACAAATTGAAATTTGTCCCCTTGTCTACATTTACAGGGAAAAAATTGTGTTGTGGATTATTTAGCAAATTGGAGTTATAATCTGGACTTGGAAATTTGCTTCTTTGATGAGACTCCTGTCTGGGTTAGAGCTCTATTGGTGGATGACTTGCTTGGTCTTGCTAGGCCTCGCCTGATGCGCAATGTTTAGTTGTTATTTTCTGGGGGTTTCCCCCTATTTCACCCAAAAAAAAAAAAAAACTTTAAATTAATCAAATCTGTATGGATAAAAGGTTCTTCCCTTGTCGATTATTGCTTTTGTAGTCTTGTTTGAGATTCGTGTCTACACATCTTTGATCTATTCCTGAAGTTTATTTTTAATGAATATTGCTGTTTTATTTTTTTTATTTTTTAAAAACACTTGAGTAGAAAGAAAACGAAGTCAATACCCAAACCAACTAGCCTAATAAAACAACTTTTATATATCTTTATATTTTTTTGAAAACTGAAGTAAAATTACAAAGATGATCCTCTGGATCCTAATATCATACAAAACAACTTTTATTTATATATGTTTGATATGTACGCATATATATGTTTGACGTACATATATATATGTTTGGGTTATGGATGGAGTTCAAAAGCAAAGCTTTTGAAAGAGGAAATCAAATTTACAGGACAGTAGTCTTAAACCAAAATGTCGGTCTCTTTACTCTCCACTGCTTTTACACTGGAAGTGTAAGTATATCCACGAGCACAGTACCAAAAATACGCAAAATTCAGCACCCCAAGCGCGGCTATAAGAATGAAGAAATAGTCCAGTCTGCCGGCATTGATATCATTGTCCAACCAGTTGGGCTCCCCATGCTTCCCTGTAACACTGTACACAATGCTCACGATCAAGGTGCTCAAATAAGTAGCCCCAGCAATGCAAAGATAGATCAGAGAATTCCCAATGCTCCTCATCTTCTCAGGAAACTCCTTGTTGTACAATTCAATGTGCCCAACAAAGCCAAACAACTCAACCATGCCAAGGAACATTAGCTGTGGAAATAGCCAAAACACTGACATGGGAGCAACGCCATCTGCTGAAGCTTGTGACAACGCAGAAGCTCTTCTCTGTTGCTCAACCAGTCCAGCAACCACCGCGAACAGAATCGAGAACAAATACCCAAGTCCTATTCTTTGGAGAGTTGTGATGCCGTTTTCATGGTTGGTGATCTTTCTGAGGGCTGGTTGAAGGACACGGTTGTACAATGGGATGCACAGGCATAATGTGATCAATGACATGACTTTGATTGACCCAGCAGGCATTTCAAAATTGGGTCCAATGTGCCTGTCCATTTTGAGGGCTTGTGACACTACAAATGTTCCTTCTTGTGAAGAGGTCATGAAGCAGATGCAACCAGAAGCCCATATTGGGAGGATTTTCATGAAGCATATCACCTCTTCAACCTGTTGGATGCTGCACAGCCTCCATGGATTTGCACAAGACCCATCATCTTTTAGGTCATCGTCCACTACTAAAGCTGCTTTCTTCAAGGAGCTGAGCCACCAAAGTAGTGCCAAATGAGAATTAGTAAAAGAACAAGCAAGCAATGTAAGACAAAATGAACCCATCAAGCTTTACCTGAATTTTGTAGTGAGAGAGTGCTTGAAGAGCACCAAATTTCCATCCGATGAAACATCCAAGAAAACCCCACAAACCCTTTCGTCGTTGTGAAGCTTAAGATGGCGCTTCGTGTAGGCAGCAACAAGAACTTGTGCAAAGCTGATAAATGTTGTTCCTTCTGGCTTCACATGGTGGTAAATTTTGGAGCCAGCCAAAAACAGGGGAATTACAGATGACATGAGGAGGGTGGGGATCCCAAAACCCAAGGCCCAGCTAACAGAGTCTTGAATGTAGACCACTAGGGTTTGGTTGATCAACATTATCACTGTGGATGAAGCATAGTACCAATTCAAAAAGCAATGGACTGATTTTCTGCCTTCCACAGTGGTTGAGTCAAATTGGTCAACGCTAAAGGGAGTGCTGCAGGGCGCTATTCCACCTGTGCCTATGGCTAGCAAAGATAGCCCAGCAAGCAAGCAACCTAGTTGGGTTTTTGTGTTGGAGACACATTGTACAAGATGTTTTTGACCATCAAGGATGCAAGGTGGCGGTCTTAATTGTGGCACAAAGGCTGACATAGTTATTGTTACCATCCCCTAATACACATGATATATCATAATTAGGACCCAATTAAGCTAATTAACCATGATAAATTAATGTGAGATATAGGGATGGCAATTTTCCCTACGGCCGGTAAGGGTCTTCGCGGGGATTCGACCCCTAATGGGTCGGGTATGAAGGACAAAAAAGGGGTATGGGGAATTTTTGGGGTATAGTGTTCGGGGAGGGGCGGGGATGGTATTTTAATCCCCAACCCGAACCTATATATATATATATATCGTAGTATATATAAATATGCTATTAAAGTGATTGTACCAACTAAGTTTTATATTATTATATTATTATATTATTATATTATATACTTATATAATTTATACAAATCTTAAGTCACACTACTTATTTATTTAGTTAACTTCCAATACATATATAAACATTCTTATAAGTATATATATTATATATATTCATTGTCTTGCCTTAGTACTTTTTTTTTCTTCAACAAAATAGTTATATATATATATATATTGATTTTTTCTTTCGTAATGGGGCGGGTCGGGGAACCCATTCCCTAATGAAGGAGGGGATGGGGAATCCCTGATATGAATATTGCGGGTATGAAGACAGGGATAGAGATGAAAATGGCATACCCACCCTCGATTCGACCCATTGCCATCCCTAGTGAGATAGATGTTGATTAATTGTTTACCAGAAGACTTGCAAGGGAAGCCAGAGCAATGGTGAGAAATTTGCCAAGGTAGATATCAGCAACTGAGGCACCAACGACTGTCAATAAACAGTAGACGCCTGTCCAAATGTTGAGAATATTGGCAGCAGAAACCTGATCCATGTGATACTCTCTCACCAAATACACCATAAAATTTGTTTGCAACCCATATGTTGCCATCTTTATAATTGATTCATTACCTGCAAAAATAAAAAATAGAAAATAGTCTCAATTTATAAAACTTTTCAATTTTCTTGAATTCCAAGCACATATATAATATTTTATCACTTATATGAAGGAAATTGAGGTTCCACCCCAAAACCAATTGGCAATAGGAGGAGTGATCCAACTCCTTATAAGTCCTTGCAAGGTTTTCCTCCTTCCCAAATCGCTCATATTATAATTTATATGAAAGTATATAGCATCATACATAATATATCAATAAGTACCTAAGATGTAAGGTACGGCCTTCCATCCATTCTTTCTTCTTTGGACTGTGATTGCATCCTTTTGTTGCAACAATGGCTCGGAGGAGGGAGACTCATGGGAAGGCATTGATTTGCGTTTGCTGAAGCAGGAGGACAAGAAAGAGCTGCTTTTACCCCCTGCCATTTTTCTCTCTGTCATGTTTGGATTCTGATACAGTTCTCTTTCATATTTATATATCCACTTCTTCATGATTCATTCAACCAACTCTCTCTCTCTCTCTCAAAAAAGAAAAAAAAAAAAAAAAACTCCCCTGAACAAAATTCCCATTTTTATCCAAAGTGATGGATTGAGCATAGATATGCCATGTTTCAGTGTATCAAACAATTGTACTATCAAATCCAACTGATCGAATTTATACTATTTATGTTTTAAAGCATTCAAAATTTACCAAGTTTGTATCGAAGATACTTAGCCCAAATATTAGCAATAACATTAGTCAACCTCTATTATTAATTGTAGTATCGGCCTGGATTTCTTGCGAGATTTTTTTCTTTTCTATGTACGTAAATAGCATCCAAATAAATTTCAAGAAATCCAGGTAGGGTGACTTGCAAGAAATCCATATTTGATTAAAGGGCAAGTCACACTACCTTGATAAACTAGTTTTTTTTTTTCTTTGCAAGAAATCCATATGCTGTGATACTAGTTTATTTTTCATTTCATATTTGATCCCCACTTCCTTTTTGGCAGACCCTGTAATGGGGGATGATTCTATTTGAATTCAAGTAAGCCGCTGAGATCAAATAGCATTTGATCTAATGAAGTTCTTATTCTTCTAGTGCTGTTTCAAAATATTGAAAGTCGTTCTGTATTCGATTTTCCATTTCTCTATTGAAAAAAAAAAAAAAAAAAAAGGGGGTTGGGGGACAAATTTTAGATTAGTTTATCAAAGTAGTGTGACTTGCCCTTTAATCCGAGTTTAATCCCTCTTCTCATATATTAAAGTAGTTGGAATATCGTTTCGTCAATAAATAAAAAAGGGTTAAATATCTTTTGGGTCACTTGATTTTACACGAAAATTCAATTTGGTCACTAAGAAAAAAAATTTACCCAAATTAGTCACTGTGTTTCCCAAAGTTTAGAATTTATAGACATTTCATTAAGTGCAATTTTTATTTTTTATTTTTTATGAAGCACGTGCAATCTTCTTCTTGCAACTCAATGAGTTAGGGTATATTGTGCTATTAGGGTTTAACAAATTGGAGGAAATCTTGAGTTGAAATCGGAATTGTGAGGTATAAGTTCACGGATTGGATGCTATTGAAGCCTGAATCAATTGAGTGAGAATCGTATTGTGACTTCGGATGACAAGGAGACGTAATCAAGGTGATATAGCACCATTTGTGACTATTGTCAGTTTGGTCACTAAGAAATTGGTCAATACTGACCTTTTTTTTTCTAGTAATATATATACTTTTTGACAGGACCCGAACCAAATTCAGCTTTAGAATTTGAGTCGAACCCTGTGCGTGTCCGACACTTGGCGAATGTCGGGCACAATTGACCTAATTGCCCTTCTAATTGAATTTTCAACCTTGACTCCTGCCGAAAATTCGGCAGAGTCTCCCTTATAATTTGCTCAATCCCAAAATTTCCTCCTGTCAGAACGAGTATAATATCCACACAACCAACCGCCAGCACTTCAACATACATGCCAAAAGTTCCAATCTCACTCTAGGGCAATAGATCAGAGCAATTCTAATAGTTTACAGATAAGTTAATCGTTTTACCAACCATCGCTTTTGTAACAAGAAGGCGCGGAAGTCAAGATGGCCCGGTGGTGGATGTCCTGTGCACGCTACAGCCTGGGGGCGCAAAGCATTTGAAATTGTGAGTGGACAAAAATAAGGGTTCATAAAATATCTCAGAATATACTAACCCTCATTGTAAAAATAGTTAAGTGAACTGAATATATATATACTCTGCAATTGAAGTATACTAAACTCACGGCATTCACATGCTGAAATCAAGGTATTTATATATTGAAATAAATATATACAATCGTATTCAAGATAAAATTTTCATGAAAGCACTGAAATCAAAACTTGCATAAAAACACTTAAATCAAATTTGCATAAAAGCAATGTACTCAAACCTTGAATCAAAGCACTGAAATCAATCAAAACTACCACTCGGATGTACCCCTGTAATTCCGTCAATTCCTCTGGCAGGTCTCGGCAACACACAGTCTATCCGAGCCGCAAATCCTGGCAGGATTCAGGGGACCGCAGTCAGCCTGATCCGCTGGCAGGTCTCAGTGACACAAAGTCAACTCGAGCCGCAACTGGTAGGATTCAGGGGACCGTAGTCAGCCTGATCCGCAATCCTGGCAGGTCTCGGTGACACAAAGTCAACTCGAGCAGCAAATCCTGGCAAGTCTTGGGACACCAAGTCAATCCGAGCCGCAAATCATGGCACTCACGGTCCGAGCGTCCCCGAAACTCGTGAGGCAAATGTCAAGTGCACTGACAAAACTGAGGGTAAACTGGATGTCCGTAGACATCTGCATAACTGAGGGTAATAACCATAGATGGGTACTCACGGTGGTTTAAAATATATAACATTTTTGGAAAATCTGTTGAAGAACTGAATTTTATTAAATCAAGAATTCTGAGAAAGTATACTATATAAATATTATAATATTTCTGAAAAATCTGATGAATAACTGAATGTTTATTAAGTCAAGAACTCTGGTATCATCAGAAAATATAAGGTTTCTAAAAATTCTGATAAATCTATGCATTTCTGTTAAATCTGAAACTGTACTGCCACTTTATCTGATATAAATCTCAGACTCTGCTCTCTATAATTCTTTAGCATAGTTAAATAAGCAGTACAAAGATAAAGACATTTGGCTTCACAAACCATGCTAGGAAAATTCACAATCAATTAAACTTATTCAAGATCAAATAATGTAGTTCATTTATATAAAATCATTTATAAAAGAAAAGTCCACTCACTCCTGGTCCGAGCTAGCTAGACCTCCTGTAGGTCTCTTCTGCAGGTTTGCCTGGTCCCGGATGCCTGGGTAAACAATCAGGAATATTTAATTAATAAAACTGCTCGGTATAAGTTTTTTAGTAAAACCCTGACCCCCGACTTCTAGAAGTGCGTGCACTAACGTTAAAATCCTTTTTCTGCCCACTTAGGTATTTCAGATGTTTAAAAATCATCTGAAATGACTCGAGACTTCACTAAGTGATAAACTTCCATATTAGTCGATACGGAACCCCGTGGGGTCCACGACCTCCAATTACCAATCTGAGAGTTCCTTTAAGTTCCTCACATTTAAGGAACCATATCCTGGAAGTTTGGTCTGAAACTGACGATCGGATTGACCACGATCGTGAAACATAAAAGTTCCAAACCCTAGCCCCAGGGTTCGGGATTTCGGAGTATCCGGGACTCGGATTCACAATCCGTCGAATCCTACACAATTATGAAATTACGTAGAATAACATATCTGAAATTGAGTGCGATCCAACGACTCGACAGTACTGAACCCGGGAATCGCACAATATGGAAAATCCGTTCGAGGCTCAAACGGAATCCAAATTGAGATCCACGAAATCCTACGCGCTCGTGACAACACGAGGATCACAAAAATACAGAGGGTCACTGCACTACCCTCACCCACACGCCGCAGCACGCGCCGGCAGCGATGGGTGTCTAAAGCGATTACGCCTCGCCGGAAAAACTTCAAACCACGGCTCCAAACTCCTACCCTAGGTAAAACACCATATTTGGAGCCACTTTTGTTCTTGGACCTACCCCAAAAAGTGGCCGGAAGTGGCCGATCGCGGAGGCCAAATATTGGCCGAATTTTCAAACTCAAAAATCCAATAGCTACACTACGAATCGATCTATTCCTACCCAACAGGCAGCTAGAACAGCTCGAGAGGTTCAAGATCCATACCTGGGTCGACAGAAATGGTGGCAGGAGGAGGGAGATCGGCGGCTGTGAAGTTTCGGTGACCTCCCGGCGGTTTTCTGCATTTTTCGGCCAGCACTGGTCGTTGGCGGGCGGGGGAACGGTTGGCGAAGTGAGAGGAGGCGACGGCGGTTCGAACGCCACCGGTCCCGTGGCCAGTGGTGCCCTGTGGCGGCACCGGCGATCTCTGGAAGGCGATGGGCCGTCTGCGAGGGAGAGGAGAGAGAGAGGGTCGCGCGAGGAGGGAGAAGGCTGAGCTGGTTTTATAAATCCAACTTTAAAATATTTACGGTTGTGCCACTGAGACTCTTTTGACCATAACTCTCTCGTTACAACTCCGATTCGGGCCCACTACGTGTCTATGAACTCATTTCACCGTGCTCTACGCAATAGTGTAAATGGAATTGTCAAATTCTTTCTCGATCAAAAAGTCACCTTTTTCTTAATAAAATATTCCGATGGCAAAATTGTCTTTTCGCAAAATAAAATATTCCTTAATTATGAATTTTAGGTTTGGGTTATCACACTTTTGAAATACATTAAAATCTTATCAAAAATCTTGTTAAATGCTTATCAACCTACATGTGTCATATTTGAAATATTGTCTCCAAGCAGTATTTTAATTCATTTAAACAATATATAGTAGTGGAATGTATGAGTGTTGTACTATAGTTTTAAAATAATAATAAAATAAAAATGAAGGGGCCTAAAATATAGCCTTGCATGGTTGGAGATGAAAAAAATTAGCTCTACACTATTCTTCTAAGAAAAATAATATTTTGGAGGGCTAAATTATAGCCCGGTGCTCCATTTAGCCCTCATGGCTACAGATGGCCTAACAAAGGAAGTCACTAACTGTTTTTTTTTTTTTTTTAGTGACAAATATTTAAAGACTAGAATTTGTGACAAGCTTCTAGTGACGACCCAATGACCACCAATGTTTGGACACTAATTTCATTCAGTGACCATAATCGGTATTTTTTGTAACCAATTTGTTGGCCACTAAAAACTGTTTTTATTGTTGTGTTCCTATAAATTGTGTTTTTGGTTCCCTAGGAAGAATTCTCTAGAGTTTATTATTCTCTTTAAAATGCATTTAAGCTTATCACATTGTTACTAGATAAACAAGTTAAGTAAATCAGAAATAGTGGTTATTGCAACCAAAAACCAAAAAAAAAAAAAAAAAACGCTTGGGGTCACTCTCTCGTTAAGCGAGGAGAGCCGCACGTCATATCTAAGGTTCCCCCTCAAGGCCAGCCATTGCCATCACGCGTCCAGCCGCCGTCACTCCCCCTTTGTCTGTGATAGGTGTTGTCGTCGTCTCACCTTCTCGCCACGAATGACTAGTTTTCTCTCTTCCTTCTTCACTCGGGCTCATCGTAGTTGCTCATCAACTGGTCCATTGGGATTTTATTGGGTTTGGTCTGGTATCGATTGCGAGCACGGTCGGAATTAGGGCTTTCTGCCCTTGTGTCTCCCTCGCGCCACCCACATGCTGGTTTCAGTGTCTGTGATTCTGGGTCTCTGTCAGTGTTTTCCTAAGCGTGCTAGTGTTGAGGAGATTCCTTGGATTTTTGCTTTCCTATCTCTGTCTTTCTCCTTCACATGTTGTGGTTTTTTTGTTTGGCTTGGCTCGGTGGTTAGATAGGAAATTCTCTTTGTTATGTCTGTGTTAAGCTAGAACGTGCAGGGGCTTGACAACCGTCGTACGTTCAATGATCTCAGAAACCTCTTACTGGACGAAACACCATATATTGTTTTCCTTACTGAGACTCGTATGACTGCTATCCAGATGAGAGGCTTGGTCCGAAGACTTGGTGTGGGCCGAGTCCTCTGTGTTCCCAGTGAAGGGCTCTCTAGTGGTCTCTGTATTCTTTAGAAGACTGGTTTAAAGGTTGTGTTGCTCTCATCCTCTTCGGGACATACTGATGCTTGGGTTACCTTTCCTAATTCCTTTGTTACTTGAATTATTGGGTTCTATGGTAATCCTGACCTTAATCAACTTTATTCTTGGGAGCTTCTTCGCCATTTGAGTCAGGTGGATATTGGTCCATGGATGTGTTGCGGTGACTTCAATGAGATTTTGTCTGTGGACGAAAAAAATGGCCCTCATCTTGGCTCTATCGGTCAAATTGAAGATTTTCAACGGGTAATGGACAACTGTAAGCTGTAATCATTTGATTTTGTGTGTCATCCTTTTACCTGGACAAACAACCGCAAAGATGACGCCAGTGTTCAAGTGCAATTAGATAGAGGCTTTGGTAATTTAGCCTTGCTTCACCAGTGGGGCAATTTCACCATCTACCATTTTTCGACATATTCTTCTGATCTTCACTAAATTTTTCTCCTCCCTGACTCACAGCCTAGTGTTGATGTTTGGCGTCGTCGGAGTACATGTCGTTCCCAATTTGAGGAACAATAGACAACTGGCGAAGACTGTGAAAGAATAATTTAAGAAGGGTGGCATTGTCAGGAATCTCCTACGACTAATCTTGCTATCTGTGCTAAGCGCCTCTGGAAGTGGAAAATTCAAAAATTCAGTCATGTGAATTCCAAAATTAAGTTTTCGCTTACCTCTTGGCTTCCTTTCAAACTATTGCCCCCTCAGAAGTCATTCTCCAGAGCAAGAAATTGGTTACAAATGAGCTCGACAGGTTACTGGAACTCAATGAACTATATTAGCGCCAATGTTCTAGTGTCAATTGGTTGCAAGATGGTGACCGTCACACTTCCTATTTTCACAAGATTGCTAATCACAGAGCCAAAATTAATTTTATGGTACATATTTTTTAGGGAGATTCACTATTATATCATATATAGGAGCCCAAATTATTTTTTAAAAAAAAACTATATGAAATGGACTTTAGAAACACACCCAAAACCCATTTACAACATAACAAAAAGGCTTTTAACTTCTTTTAAATTACAAATCTGCCATTTATTTCTTAAAACAAATCCAACCCAAAAACCTCATAAAAAAGCCTAAAACACTCAATAGGGCATCAAAGTAATTTAATAATCAAAATTAAATGCAATAGGGCATGTTGTCATTTTTTGGGTTTGTTTATAGAAATTAAATAGTGTAGGGTTTATTTATAGTTTTAATGCTAAGAATGGGTATATGACTAAATATCTCTTTTTATGCTAATTGTTGACGCACTGTCTAACCTCACTTGGGTGGGCCTTTGATGCGCTGCCACGTCGACAGACCCAAGGATAGAAGTCGGTGGCTGTTCTCCTACAAAAAGGACTCTCCTATTGCCAAAAGGGGACCCAAAATAGACTGGAAGCCAAGAGAAGAGAGTGCTTTCGGCAACTTTTTCTCCTGTCCTCCAGATCTCTCTCCTCTCTCATTTGTAAAGGCTCTAGCCTATCCCAATGTAATCTCTACATATATATACAAATACTACAATGAGTGGATGTAGCCCGATTTTATGGGTGAACCACTCAATCTCTTCGTTCTACCTGTATGATTGCGATATTACGGCTGTCCCAAAATTACAGGTTCAACACCAATAATGTATTAATTGCAGAGTGATCCCGCGAAGATTGGTGTTGTATTTCACGACTACTATTATCATCTCTCTTCTTCTACAGGCACAACTATGAGTAATGAAATTATAAGGCTCTCTCGACCTGAGTTCCTCAACTGACTTAATGGTATCTATCTCTACTCTTCACTCAGGAGGAAGTGGAAATTGCCATCAAATCTATGGGGCCCACTAAAGCTCTTGGTTGTGATGGGATGCCGGCTTTAGTCTATCAGCGTTACTGGAGTATTATTGGCTCGGATATCTGTCAGCTTTGTTGATAGGTTCTTAATGGGAGTGGTGGGGTAGCTGATTTCAACCATGCATTGATCACCTTAATACCGAAAGTTCCGTCTCCCTCCCGGGTAACTGAATTTCATCCCATTAGTCTCTATAATATTTTGTATAAAATTATTTCCAAAGTTCTTGCCAATAGGTTGAAAAAAGCAATGTCATATCAGAATATCGAGATTAATATGAAGAATCTATGCAGAGTCCACTGCCCACATACCTCCAATCCATCTGAAGAGGACATGGCGATCAGTTTTGGATCTATGAGCATAGGAACTAGACCTAGTACTAACTCAAATGAATTTTATGATGGCTATGGTTATGTCATATTTGATTATAGTGGAACTAGTTATGGAGCTCAAGATGATAAAACATATTATGGACCTACTAGTTGGTTAATCCTAACTATCCCATGTATGGGAGGACAATAGGGAGCTCAAGAGAGACCTATGTGCACCATGTTCAAACATGGCTTACAAACTGCTCAGGTTACATGACTTGGTATGACTATTGTATGAATCTATATGGTTGTTCCTCATTATTTGAACCTCATAGGAGCTCTTCATTTATGTAGATGGACACTTATCTAAATTGTAATACAATGTTTAAACAAACTATGGATTTATGCATGGTTTATTCATTCTAATCAACATTTTATTTTTAAACTTTTCATTAACGTGCATTACATACCACTTATATTTCATCATATGTATATCTTATTATTAGTAAAGTTTGAGTTTTATTTGTTCAATACATTCATTGATAATGTACATAACATCTATGAAAGTTTTACACCAAAATTATGTGTTTCAATGCCTATATCTATCATTTTTGTTGATTTTTTCCCGATACCTAAAACGATAACAATATATCCCCCTAAATATCCGTAAATTAGAGGCCCGATATTATCTGCACGGTCAATGTTTTAATCCTTGCCAAGGCCTATGATCGGGTGGAATGGGTATTTTTGGAATGGATGATGCGCACGATGGAACTCCTTGATCGCTTTATCCAGTTGATCATGGGTTGTATGACATATGTTTCTTACTCTTTATTGATACAAGGGTGTCTGCTAGGTCACCTTACTCCTACTCGAGGTCTACGCCAAGGAGATCCCCTATCATCCTATTTATTCCTCTTAGTGGCTGAAGGCTTTTCACCATTACCTCAGAAAGCCGATTGAGATTCTCGAGTCTACGGGGTTTCTATTGCTCCTTTTGCACCTTCTCTTAATCACCTTTTTTTTTTTTTTTGGTGCAAATGACAGTATCTTATTTTGTGATGTTGAAGTTACCCAAATAATGGAATTGAAGCGCCTTTTTAGCCTTTATGAAGCAGCCTCGAGACAGTAAATAAATTTTCCCAAGTCTGCTATCTGTTTTAGCCCATCCACCAATAAGTCAATCCAAGCTCAACTCCATGCTCTTCTGGGGTTACTGGTCATTCCTTGCCATGAACGTTATTTGGGTCTTCCTACTATAGCCAGAAAAAATAAAAAACATATGTTCCAAGCTATCAAAGATCGTGTTTGGAAGAAGATTTCATGATGGAAAGGCAAACTTATTTCTAAAGTTGGGAAGGAGGTGCTTATTAAGGCGGTGTGTCAAGCAATGCCTACCTATTCTATGAGTGTCTTTGGTCTACCAACTGGCTTATGTTATGAATTGAGAGTATTTTTGCTCATTATTGGTGGTCTAAAAGAAGTGAAAAAGGTACTATGAGCAAGCACAAGACTGAAGAAGGTCTCAATTTTCGAGAACTAGTTTGTTTTAATCAAGCTTTGCTTGCCAAACAAGGGTAGCATCTATTGAAATTTCCCAATTCCCTCATTGCACGGATGCTTAAAGCTCGATATTTTCCATAGTCTGATTTTCTGCATGCTCAAGGGGGTTCGATACCTTTTTTTAAGTGGCAATCAATATTATGGGGTTGTGAACTCCACTCTCGTGGTCTTCGATGGTGTATCGGTGATAGCCGACTTGTGAACATCTACACCAATCCGCGGGTATCTCACCATCTTACATTTACTCTTCAATCTTCTCCTTGTCTCCCTATGGATTCTAGAGTTAGTGCTCTTATTACTGCTAGTGGTAATTGAAATGTTTCTGAGATCTACCGTTTATTCACCTTTCTTGAAGCTGAACTTTTCCTATCTATTCCTCTGAGTTGCGATACTAGTGATCGCCGTATTTGGCATTTTACTCATAATGGTCGGTATACAGTTAAGAGTGGATATTAGACTGCATTGGAATTTTAAGCTCAGATGGCCTCTTTATCTGTGTCCAGGTCTTCCTCTTCCTCCTCTCAGCAGCTATGGAAGCATCTATGAAAGCTTAAAGTTCCACCGAAGATGCAACATTTCCTCTGGCGTCTCGCCCACAACGCTCTCCCTACCCGTGAGGTGCTTTTTCGGCAAAAAATAGTCCAAGATACCACTTGCTTTCGTTGTATGGGTCTAACTGAAACTGCAATGCATGCTCTTCACGATTACGCGGTTAGTTCTTCTATTTTGCTCCTAATGGGTTGGGCTCAACTTCTCGCAACTTTACCCTGTCATGATGCTGCAATCTAGCTATTGGCTGCATGGGATATTCTGCCTAGCTCACAACACTCTTTGTTTACTATTACTTTGTGGTTCTTGTGCAATGCCTGAAATGCAGCTTTGTTTGGTTCTCCTGTCTTGCCCCCTAATCAAATAGTTTTTAGTGCAAAGAACTATGATGTTGAGTATCATAAGGTTTTATCACTCCATCATAACTGGTCTTCTTTTCTAATTCCTGATAAAAAGTGGCAGTCTCCCCCTCTTGGTTACTTTAAACTCAACATTGATGGTTCACTTAGCTTGAGTTCTGGTTTACATGGGGTTGGTGTAGCGGTCAGAGATTACTACGGTCGTCTTTGTGGGGCGGTAGCGATGCGTGCTCTAGCTCACCTACTGAGTTGTATGCTCTCAACTCACCTAACACCTCTCATTATTGAGTCTGACTCTTCGACCGCCATCCATTTGATCCTTCAGGAAGATCCCTGTTATGCAGCAAAAGGGGCTTGTCAAAGATATTCGCTGGATCCTCCTTGCCCCCCTCCTTCTCAGCCCGCCTTATTCCCCGCACAGCTAACGGAGTGGTGGATCGTCTTGCGTGCTTCAGTCTTGGTCAAGAGGCCTTAGCTTTTTGGTTTTATGACCCACCTCTTTGGTTACAAGATTGCCAAAATGAGGACTCTCCTGAAGATATTGTTGCTTGACTCTCTTGTAGTTTAGTTTTGACATGTATGACATTCTTTCCCTTTTTGAGATTTTGTCCCATTGGATTTTCCTCAAAGAGATTTTAACGAGGCCACTCTATACATGTTTTATCCTTGTAATGCTCTAATTTTCTAATGAAATCCATCATCTTCTTTATAAAAAAAAAAAAATTAAAAAAAAAAATACAACAGAACTCTACTGAAGCAAGTCATATGTCCAATACCTCAAACTTGCCTCATCGTATACTTTCGAGCACCTTATTCTATCTCATATACAACAAATTGTATCAGAGCAACATTCGTTCATAACTGAGCGTTGAGATCCACTCTAGAAGACATCATCATGAGTTACTTTACTTTCATAACTGGCCCTTTTTTTTATTTTTTTAAAGAGTATAATTTTATTTTATTTTTTTAAAAAGTAGACCCAAGTTGTAGTCTTTAATTACCAAAAGCTGAAGACTAACAGGCCCAATTTTAATGCTACACTTACCACATTTTTATCCCACATTTCTATACCACATGATGTGATATGTCCATATTATATACCACATCAATTAAATCAATGAAGTGTATTTTAATTAAGACAATTAGAAAAATAAATACTGGAATAAATCATAAAATAAAATAAAATATTAAATAATTTTAATTGATGTGATTGTCCACCTCAGCTGCCACATAAGATGGTATAGGGATGTGATATACAAATGTTGTAAAAGTAGCATTATTCTTTAGCAAAATCAATCAATTTCGTACCATGATTAAATTTGATGATTTAATTAAAATAAATTTTTTTAAATAACAAAATAAATTTCAATAATTAGACCTCAAAGTGTACCTACAATATAAGAGCATCTCCAACCGATATGCTCCAACCGAATTGTCAAAGCTGATGTGGAATGAAAGCTGGAGGTTTAGCCGTTAGTTTTGACATCCCAAAAGTAAGATGTCAAATGAATATTTTATTATTTTTTAAAGACAGTTGGTTGTTACTTTCATTTTTTTTATTTTTTTATTTTTTTCTTCTTTATCTTAAATGATTTGACTGTTAAAATAATGATTTATTTGACATATCGGGTGGAGTGTAAAATTGTGTAAATTTCAAATTGCCATATTAGCCATCAAATTTAAATTTGATGTTTGGTATTTGACATCTCCCTTGGAGATGCTCTAATCAATGTTGTCAACTTTTTTATTTGGATAAATTTTTTTATGACAATAACAATTTTTTACTATAATAGTAATGGGCTTAGCCAAGTTGGCTAGAAAGGATGCGCTCCTCACTCTGCACCCGAATCCCCCTCCTCGTAGTTTAGATTATATTAAAGTAGAATATCATCTCTATCAAAAAAAAACAAAAAAAATTAAGTGAAAAATTAATGGAAGGTGTTTTGTGAAAGCAATGTGAAACTCCATATTATATTAGTGTAATTTCCGAAACTTAAATGGATTTTGTAAAAACACCAAAAGCATCAAGAGGTTATTTTACATGAGGAGGTATTAGTTTAAAATAACCTACTCGAATCAAATCTACATGGATAAACTATTTTTCCGTTTTGGATTATTGTTTTTTCAGTCTTGTTTAAGATTTGTGTATACACATCTTTGATTTATTCATGCAGTTTTTTTTAATCAATATAATTGTTTGATTTAAAAAAAAAAATCAAATACAGAGCTTTTTGAAAGAGGAAACCAAATTTACTGGACAGAAGTCTAAACCAAAATGTCGGTCTCTATACTCTCAACTGCTCTTGCGCTGGAAGTGTAAGTATATCCACGGGCACATGACCAAAAATACACAAAATTCAACACCCCAAGTGCAGCTATTAGGAAGTAGAAATAGTCCAGTCTGCCGGCATTGATATCATTGTCTAGCCAGTTAGGCTCCCCATGCTTCCCTGTAACACTGTACACAATGCTCGCCACCACAGCGCTCAAATAAGTAGCCCCAGCCGTGCAAAGATAGATCAGAGAATTCCCAATGCTCCTCATCTTCTCAGGAAACTCCTTGTTGTACAATTCAATGTGCCCGACAATGCCAAACAACTCAACCATGCCAAGGAGCATAAGCTGTGGAAATAGCCAGAAAACTGATATGGGCGCAACGCCATCTTCTGAAGCTTGTGACAAAGCAGAAGCTCTCCTTTGCCTCTCAACGAGTCCCGCCACCACCATGAACAGAATTGAGAACAAATACCCAATTCCTATTCTTTGGAGAGGTGTGATGCCGTTTTCGTGTTTGGTGATCTTTCTGAGGGCTGGTTGGAGGACACGGTCGTAGAATGGGAGGCATATGCATAATGTGATCAATGACATCATTTTGACTGAGCCAGCAGGCATTTCGAAATTGGGTCCAATGTGCCTGTCCATTTTGAGGGCTTGTGACACTACAAATGTTCCTTCTTGCGCATAGGCCATCACGCAGATTCCACCAGAAGCCCATATTGGGAGGATTTTCATGAAGCATATCACCTCTTCAACCTGTTGCATGCTGCACAGCCTCCATGGATTTGAACAAGACCCATCATCTTTTAGGTCATTGTCCACCACTAAAGCTGCTTTCTTCAAGAAGCTGAGCTACCAAAGTAGTGCGAGAATTAGTAAATGAACAAGCAAACAATGGTGATTAAGCAATGTAAGGAAAATGAACCCATCAAGCTTTACCTGAATTTTGTAGTGAGAGAATGCTTGGAGAGCACCAAATTTCCATCCGACGAAACATCCAAGAAAACCCCGCAAACCCTTTCGTCGTTGTGAAGCTTAAGATGGCGCTTCTTGTAGGCAGCAACAAGAACTTGTGTAAAGCTGCTAAATGTGGATCTTTTTGGCTTCACATGGTGGTAAATTTTGGAGCCAGCCAAAAACAAGGGAATTGAAGATGACATGAGGAGGGTGGGGATCCCAAATCCCCAGGCCCAGCTAATAGAGTCTTGAATGTAGATCACTAGAGTTTGGTTGATCAACAATACCACTGTGGACGAAGCATAGTACCAATTCAAAAAGCTACTCACATTTTTTCTTCCTTCCACAGCGGTTGGGTCAAACTGGTCAATGCCAAAGGGAATGCTGCAGGGCCTAATTCCACCTGTGCCTATGGCTAGCCAAGATAGGCCGGCAAACAAGAAACCCAGTTGGGTTTTTGTGTTGGAGACACATTGCACAAGATGTCTTTGCCCTTCAGGGATGCAAGGTGGAGGTCTTAATTGTGGCACAAAGGCTGTCAGAGTTATTGTTACCATCCCCTAATACACAAAATTAGGACCCAATTAAGCTAATTAATCATGATTAATTAATGTTAGATAAATGCTGATTAATTGTGTACCAGAAGACTTGCAAGGGAAGCTAGAGCAATGGTGAGAAATTTGCCAAGATACATATCAGCAACTGAGGCACCAACGACTGTCAATAAACAGTAGCCGCATGTCCAAATGTTGAGAATATTGGCAGCAGAAACCTGATCCATGTGATACTCCCTCACCAAATACACCATAAAATTTGTTGTCAACCCATATGTTGCCATCTTCTCAATTGATTCATTACCTGCAAAAAATAAAAAGTCCCAATTCATAGAACTTTTCAATTTTCTTGAATTCCAAGCGCGCACACACACGCAGATATATATATATATATATATATATCACATATATACCTAGGATGTAAGCCACCTTCCATCCAGGCTTTGAATCTAATAAGTCTACAGAGTCGTCTTTTTGTGGCAACAATGCCTCGGAGGATGAAGAAGACTCATGATCAGAAGAAGGGTTTGATCTGCTTTTTCTGAAGCAGAAGGAGAAGCACGTTTCCCTCACCATCTTTCTCCCTCTGTAATGTAAGTTCGGAGTCTGGTCAAGCTCATATACAGGGGAGAAAGCCACTTTGGGAGCACAAGTTGGGAGGAAGGGGGGCACGTGCCCCCCGTGCATCAGGGCACCCCTATATTTTCCTACTGAGTTGTCAAGCTCATATACAGGGAAGAAAGCCAAGTAGCACTTGCTGACTCAGGCCAAGTATTAAAATAAAAAAACGTCGCCTAATTCAAACTTTATAATTTACATGAAAGTATATAGCATCATACATAATATATCAATACCTAAGATGTAACGTACGGCCTTCCATCCAGGCTTTCTTCTTTGGACTGTACTTGCATCCTTTTGTTGCAACAATGGCTCGGATGATGGAGACTCATGGGAAGGCATTGATTTGCGTTTGCTGAAGCAGGAGGACAAGAAAGAGCTGCTTTTATTTCCCCCCGCTATTTTTCTCTCTGTCATGTTTGGACTCTGATACAGTTGTGTCATATTTTATAAATCCACTTCTTCATGATTCATTTAACCAACTCTCTCTCTCTTTCTCTCTCTCTCAAAATCCCCTCTACCAAATTCCCATTTTTATCCAAAGTGATGGATTCAGTGTATCAAACAATGGAAATATCAGATTCAACTGATCAAATTTATACTATTTTAGGTTTAAAGCATTCAAAATTTACCAAGTTTGTTTCAAAGATACTTATTTCAAAGGGTGGTCGGTGCTATTCTTATCACATTTTTTATACCACAATTGTAGACCACCTTATGTGGCAGCTGATGTGGACATCAATATCATTGTAGACAAAGAAATTTTGGTAAAATAAATTCCACTGGACAAGAAAATAATTAGGGTTCGGTGGATTGAATTGCGAGCCTCATAAT
>NC_047650.1:24067334-24098739 GCF_902201215.1 Prunus dulcis
CAAGATGAAGACAAAATTAAGGGAAAGAATCTTCTGTGATTGACTTTGATTTAAATCAAATATTAATCAGGTCAATCAATTGAAGATAATCTGGTTAAATTGTCATATTATGGGAATTAATTTAAATCAAATCAAAATCCCATAAAACAGGGTTTTAAATAGGGAAAGTTATTTAGGTCAAGCATCCTACAATAGCTTATAAATAGGAGGCCTCAAGACGAAAGAGGGGTCAGAGAGAAAAAAACCTAGCACTCAGAAGAAACAGAAAACTCTCTGCATTCTTCACCCTACTTTAGAAGAGCCACCAAGCACAACAAATACGTGCCGGTTCCTTCCCCATAGAAAAATCCCAAACACCAAACAAGCTTCATGCTACCCGTTTGATCAAGATCAAGTCTCTACGACCCTTGTATCAAACACAAATTTTCTTTAAACACTTTGGAGATCGAATCAGAGGATTCAATACAGAGATTGTAACCCTAAATTTCATAAATACAAATATTATTTTGTACACATGTTCTTGTCTTATTAGTCGCAGGAAATTCATGTTTACAATCATTTAAGGTGATTTGAATTATTATTTTTTTTAATTAACAAAAAATTAAAAAACAAAAACAAAAACTACCGAGAAAATACCCTAGGGTTTGACGCTTGCCTCTCCACAGCCGCTCCAACTACACTCCACTCCCTCCATCTTCGGCACACAAACAACAATCCAGATTTCAATATATTGATACGAACCAAAAGAGATCTAAATAAGTAATTGAGCTCAGACCCATAAAATTCATTTTAAATCACCTACAACCCTTTCCTTTAGTTTTCTATTTAAAATACCCAATTTTTTTTCAAATAATACCCGATGACTAGGATCCAACTAAGCAAGTTACCTAATATAACTTAAAATCTGATTTATTGTATTTTTAGGATTCCAAAACTACCCATATTTATAAGTTAATGTGTTATGGGAGGTGTAACTAATGACACCTGTTCAATTTGGAAATATCTCCAAATAGTTGTAATGGATGTAGGAACTAATTTAGAAACTTACTTGAAATTAAATATTAAATTCCACATTAAAGTATTAGTAATCTATTTTACGACTAGTAATCTATTTTTGAATGAATGGTATTTTCCTTCTATGAATTACGACTAGTAATCTATTTAAAGTATTAATAATTTAAATTCAATATTAAATTTAGGAATTAATGTTGTTTTCTTTTTATGAATTATACGACCAGTATTCTTTTTTATTATAGTTTAATGAATAATATTGTACATTCTAATTATGTTGAAAAATAATTTGATAATCTATTTATTGTTTTGTTTTTAAAAAAAATTTTAATGAACCCATTTTTTCTCCAAATATTGTACCTGTTTTTTTTCTTTATTACTTGTTTTATGAAAAATAATTTGATCATCTTTTTATTGTTTGTTTTATGAAAACAATTTTTTTTTAAATGAGCCTATTTTTTCTCTCAAAATAATGTACCTTTTTTTTTTTCTCTAATAATGTACCTAGTAAAATAATTTACCTAGTATAATGAACCTATTTTTTTCTCTAATAATGTACCTAGTAAAACAATTTACCTAGTATAATGAACTTATTTTTTCTTCTAAATAATGTACCTATTTTCTATAAGTTATTGTGTACCTATTTTTAATTTATGAAAAATGTACGGAAATTTCAATTACAAAGTAATTGACCTATTTTTGTTATTTTTTTTGGTAAATAATATACCTATATTTTTATACATATATATTTATATTTATATTTTTCATATGTACATTATTGGATATGTAATTTACATTTTTTTTTGTTTTTGCAATTTTAAGGGCCATATGTTAGAGGGAATGGCAACCAAAAGAAATGGGGTGATTGATATGCTATTAATAGGGAGTTTTAATTACAATTATGGCAGTTAATGAAATGTTTGGAATAAATTATAAATAAAATATGAAGTCTAATGGCAAGGATGTAAAAACATATGAATACTATGACCTCTTATATCCTACTGGTCATTTACGTTTGAAATTGAGTTTTACACATAGATTTATAGAATGATGGATATATGTTTAGGAAATAAAAATTGTAGGGACCTGTATTGGACAAACCCGTCTAAATTTTATTAATCAATTGTTACGAACCAAAGTAAAGTGGACAACTCCTGGGAAGTCTCAAAGGGCTCCATTCAAAACAATGGCCCTACCTTGAATTAAGAAAGATACTTTCTATTGTTTCCATCTGAATTCCTCAACTTCTCTAGTTCAGATCTTCTCTTCCCTCTATTCTAGATGTGAAAATCTCCTCTGATGGATGGGTTGGTGGGAGAGAGAGGGTAAGTAAGAAGAGGTGATAAGTTCTGAGTAACATAATTACATTTTGAAAATTAAAAAGAAATTTTAGTATAGCTGGCTATTTAATTGACATGGCAATAACACCTAAGCTGACACATAAGGTGATATACAATTGTGGTATAAAAATGTGGTGAGAATAGCATTATTCTATCCAAAGGCTTCAAATTGTAGATATCATGTGTTGTGATATTAGTTTATTTTTCATTTCATATTTGATCTCCACTTCCTTTTTGGCAGACCCTTTAACTGGGGATGATTCTATTTGAATTCAAGTAAGCCACCGGGATCAACTAGCATATGATCTAGGACAAATTACATAAAATTTTCTAAATTATAGGGTCATTTTCAAGTTTATATTCACTTTTAGAGACATTTACCAGTATATACTCAAACTCAAGGAAACCGTACAATTTAACCCCCTCTGTTAATCAAATCGTTAGTTAATTTGTTAAATGCTGATGTGGCTAATGTAACCCTCAATTTTTTATGACATGGATTCCATGTGGCCAAAATATATAATAAACAATTCTATTATTTTTTCAAATATTAAAAAAAATTATATTATATTAAATAAATAAATAAATAATGAAAATCTCTCGCCCCCTCTCTTCCCAACCCAGCCAACCTCACCACGACCTTGCCTTGCCCAACCCTTCCCAGCCTCTACGTCTCTGCCCCACCAACACCCCCCACACACCCCCCTCCCCCTCCGTCGCAGCCATCATCTTCCTCACAGCACCACAAGCGCAACCCTGACCCCCTTCTCTCACTCTTGTTCTCTCTCTCTCTCTCTCTCTCTCTCCCCTCTGAACTTCCCCGACCCCAATAGCCACCTCACCCCAACGGAGAGAAGACCTCTGCGATTCCAGTGCCCATTTTCCTCCCAGATCTGAGATTTTGACATTTGCTTTTGATAATGATGTTGAAGGCTTTAAGCAATTGATTGATAAGGATGCATCTTTAGTCAATGAGATTGGATTGTTCCTGAGCATGGAACTCCACTACTGGTTGCTGGCTACCAATGGGCTATGACTTTGTGACTGGGCTAGTGGAGGTCCAAGAGAGAGAGACAGAGGAGATTATATTGTGCTCCATCCATCTCTTTTTTATTTTTAAATTTTAATGATTTTAATTTTTTGAAAATAAAGAATTTTTTATTATTATTTTTTTGTCTACATAGAAGTCCATTCATTAAAAAAATGGGTCATACATTTGACAATTAAGCATTTAACAAATTAACTAATGGTTTGTGTAACGGATGGGGCAATTTGTAAGTTTTTCAGGAGTTTGAGTATGTATTCGTAAATGTCTCTAAAATTTGATATGAACTTGAAAATGACCCTATAGTTTATGGGTTTTTATGTAGTTTGTCCTTTGATCTAATGTAGTTCTTTTTCTTTCAAAAGACGTTATGTATTCGATTTCTCATCTATCCATTGAAAGTAAAAACAAAAAAAAGAGATGGATGGACAAATATAAATTTGGTTGGTTGATTAAGGCATTGTGACAGCCTCCTTAGTCCGTTTGCCCTTTTTTTTTTTTTTTTTGGGTCAATAGTTTGCCAGTCTTTAACAGCTATTATGGTTTCATTATACACGATGTAGATTTTGTTTAAATATGAATATGGTTTGAAATCTTTAGGTTAATTATATTCTTCTCTATAAGGAAATATATAGGAGTTTATAAGGGTGCTTTATATGGAAATAGATACAGTAATTAATTAGGAGAATATCTCCTAAATATACAAGGATGTGTTAACTATATGAAACAAGAAAGTAAATCACCTAATTAATTAGGAAATAAATCTCCTTAATTTAGTAGGTTAACTCACATTAACACTCCTTCTTAAGTTGGTGCATACACGTCACCAATTCCCAACTTGGTAAGTGAGGCATAAAACACTCGTCCACAAACAGCTTTTTTAAAGACATCCGTTAACTGATATTCTAATTTTACAAAAGGTAGACAGATGATCTTGTTCTCAATTTTTTCTTTGATGAAATGTCTATCCATCTCAACATGTTTAGTTCAATAATATCCTGGTATTTCCGTGTTTTTGGGCTACCGATATTTTCAAAACCATCGATATTTTAGACCTTGCTAAGAACTAGTTGGAAATGAACTTGAGTTTCTCTCAAAGTTACTTGGTTACTATGTATGGTTAAAGGCCAAGTGAGGTGTTTAAAGCTTTGCAATTGAGTGTTTGAGATATTTTGAATGCCCTATGTGCAGTTGGAGGCTTACCTCGCGTTTTAAAATTTTGATGATCTATTATTAAACAAAAACTTATTTTCATTTTCTTTCTTTAAAAATACATACAGGGACATTTTGGTAATTTCACACACAAATTCAAATATTTCAAACTAAATTGACTAAATTCTAAAAAAATCATCTTATGAATAAGAACATTGTTTTTAGAAAATTTAGAAGCACAAAGATATGTTATATGTGTAGAAAAACAAAATACGTATAAGGGCATTTTTGTAATTTCACCTAACAACTCTCAGAAACAAAACATATAAGATATAAATGAAATAATGACCCATATAAGGGCATTTTGATCATTTTCATTTAAAATTGCAAATCTATCCAATATATAGAAATGAATTTCTACATTCAACAAATTATATGAAAAATATATTAGATGAACATACATAGCACATAAACAAGTTAATGATAGAGATAAATCTCTTTCACTTATTGTTAGGACATTGCCATAACACTTTAAAACAAAAAGAATTAAAACCGTAATTTGAATTTCAAATTTCTTTTTGCACCTTAAAGTAATGGGTTAAATACTTTTCGGTCACTAGGTTTTACACGAAAATTCAATTTGGTCACTGAGAAAAATATTTAGCCAAATTGGTCACTATGTTTCCCAAAGTTTATAATTTATAGACATTTAGTTATCTTCCGTTAAGTGCAGTTTCTATTTTTATTTTTTAGAAAGCACCTTCAGTCTTCTCCCTCTAATTCAATGAGTTAGGGTATATTGTGCTATTAGGGTTTAATAATTCAGGGAAATCTTGGGTTGAAATCAAAATTGTGATGTATAAGGAAAATAAAAAGGCCAAACCAAATTGAAATGAAATCAACAACTTACCAATATATTTTGGTGCTCTTGCTCTATCACCTTTATTACGTCTCCTTGCCATCTGAAGTCACAATACGGTTCTCACGCTCGATTCAGGCTTCAATATAACATCCAATTTGTGACCTTATACCTCACAATTTTGATTTCAACCCAAGATTTCTCCCAATTTGTTAAACCCTAATAGCACAATATACTCTAACTCGTTGAGTTAGATGAAGAAGAATGAACGTGCATCTTAGAAAAAAATAAAAATAAAAACTGCACTTAACGGAAGATAGCGAAATGTCTATAAATTGTAAACTTTGGGAAACACAATGACTAATTTGGCTAAAAAAATTATCAGTGACCAAATTGAATTTTCATGTAAAACTCAATGACCAAAAAGGTATTTAACCCTAAATTAATTAAAACATCATATTCTACAGTAGTTCTAGGTATAAGGTTATTACACTTTATATATGCGAATTGGAAGATATTTTTTATGAGGTTTTGGTTGGACTTGTTTTAAGAAATCGATGACAATTTTATAATTTATAGGAACTTTAAAGTCTCTTTGTTATGTTATAAATGGACTTTGTGTGTGTTTCTAAAGTCCATTTCACATAATTTTTTTTTTCCATAATTTAAGCTCTTATATTAAATATAATAGTGAATCTCCCATTTTACTTTTCCCTGATGAAGCATTGTTGGACCTTTGGCTCTTATGCATCAAAAATAGTGCTCTGGAGTTTTAGGCAACTGTTTTGTCCTAGGCATCCCATCTGCTTATTTACCTTGAGGACCGTAGTTTATTACTCTTGCTACCATCTGCTTCATATCCCTCTCCTTATATATATATATATATATCAGTCCCATTCTATTGAGGGATCCCTCAAATAAAAGGACGCCCTTTAGAGTACCATACAATTTTTTTTTCAATGATCCAAACCATCTATTTTTTAGGTCTTCATTCATAGATCATCCTTACAAAAAAAATTAGACAAATCAGAAACCGTTTCGACATCCAATTGTGTCTTACAAAATCAATGAACACGGTGCTTCAAGAAAATGCTAAAATTTCAATAACTTAATTGAGTGGTCAAATGATATCGGATTCAAGTGATTTTTTGTAGATATGATCTTTGAATGAGTATCTACAAAATAGACAGTTTGGATTAGTGAAATACAATCCGGAGTGGGGCCTACAAGTGGTGTCCCTCAAATAAACTTATTTGAGGGATCCTTCAATGAAAACTCTATATATATATATATATATATATATTAAAGTAGTTAAGATATCGTTTTGTCAAAAACAAAAAACCAAAAGAAAACGAATTGTAATAAGCCCAAAACATGGAAGAGGTTTGGTTGGAACCAGTAATAAGCCTATTCTATTTTATCCTTGTTCCACCTTATCCTTCAGATCCAAACATGCCCTTAATAAACAGTCAAAACGTACGGTCCCACAGTAATCAGTAAGTACACAGTTGTATTTTTGTTTAAAAGGGAAGTTTCGCATTTAATGCTGGTTTACGCTTTTCAGTGGTTTTGTTCGTTGCTTGGCTCCCTCGCGCTCCCTTTTCCATTAGAGCGTACTACGCATAATACCATTTCGCCTTGCGCTCCAAGTGTTCGTCGAAATGCCTGAGCCATGCTCTCCTCCACCACCGCTGCGACCCACTTGCTCGTCTCGCCCTACTCCTTCCCGAATTTCACCCCTCACGCATTTCCTTCGATTCTCTACGTCGTTAATTCAAGAACCGCAAGGAGGCAGCAGCGTCTGAAGGCGATGAGCTTCGTTTCGGTTAGAGAAAGCGGATGTTCTTTGTGTTTAGGGTTTTCAGAGTTTAAGAAAGGAGCGTGTTCTGGGTTTGTGAGGCGATGTAAAGATTGGGATAGAGAGGGGGATTTCACCTTGGAAACTGAGATTTTGGAGTTCATGAAGAGCTCCAAGAAGCCTGGGGCTTTTCCGAGCAAGAAGGAGCTTCTTGAATCTGGGAGAGAGGATTTGGTTGATGCTATTGCGAGGAAAGGTGGTTGGCTTTCGTTGGGTTGGGATTTGGAAGAAGAAGAAGGAGCTCAAGATAGTAATTTTAGGCAGTGGGATTCGATAGTGGCTAAAGAAGGCGAGAGCAGTGCTTCGAGTGGCAGTCTAATTGGGGCTTCAGGCATGGTTTCTTCGTTTTTTGATGATTCTTCTCAAGCAGCGTCGTCGTCTGGTAGATCACTGTGAGGATTCTATTAAAACGAACTTGTTGAAATTTTAGATTTGAATTAGTCGCTGGTAAATTTTTGTATTCGTTTTCTATATCTTTATCGAGGACCAAGAGATTGACTTAGAGTTTTACTTCTACTTCCATTAACCGTGATGACATCTGCAGCGATGGCTTGCTTAGGTTTTGAAAAATCAACTGGGAATGAATAGATAATGGAACCTTATTGACCCCATACTGTTATAAGAACTCAAGCCTTGATTCTCTCTCTCTCTCTCTCTCTCTCTCTCTCTCTCTCTCTCTCCATGATGAGATAACGAGATTTGATTAACTAAAATAAAAACTGCATTGCATAGGACAAGATTTCCACTGTTCATTGATTCCCCATTTTCAGTGATTATATCAAACATTAGTTATTTGGGAATGGGAATCAACTAAAATGTTTTTCTTTTATATGTGTAGAGAAGCTGCTACAACAGAGGATGATACTGGAATCGAGGGAATATTGAATCGATTGGAGAAACAGAGAAATTTGACGTTTGGATTTAATTTGAAAGAAAAAGAAGACGATGTTTTCTTCCCAAGTACTTACAAGTTTCCCGAAATCTCAACTGATGCGGTAAGTTTGTTATATTATTTTAACATTGTTTGTGTCTTTTGGTGAGGTGATAGTTTAGGGGAAAACATTATGCAAAGCTCTAATTTTTCCCTTGTTCACTTAACACATACTTCTATATACCTTTATGGTGGTTAGATGGTATTAAATTCTTAGAATTGAATTGCATTTTTTGTATCTTCCTTTGTGATTTCGTATATCTAAGATAAAATTAAATTTTAATTTATCAGCATATGTTAGTGAAACCAAAACTATATTTTGGTTTTTCCAATATCAAGTTGTTCATACCATTGAAACTTGAAAGAGATGATAACAATTATGTTTGAACTCTCATGAATGCCAGTCATCATTATTACAGCATCTCATGAAAGTAATTTATTTTTAAGAGTTTGATGTGATTAAATTCTTTGCATGTAGAACTTCTAAAACATAACGTGTGATGCTTGTTACATTGTAAAAGACAGTTGCTGGCCTTATTAGAAGCAGCAGACCTGCATCATTGAACCCCAAAAAAGCCATTCTTAATGATTCAAGAGACAAGCCTAACCACAACAGATCTCTTTCAGACATTGATGTCCTAGCAGAATCACCAAGACCAGAAATGTGGAGAACTTGGAGCATCCAGAGGGCTGGATTTTCAGATCAGGGTTTTGAAGGTATTTTATATTTACTTGTTTTCACTTTTCAGCGGCTCTATGGTTAGATAGTTTGGTTAAAATGACCTTTTGACGTTGATGTAATGTTCAGCTGCTGAAATTTCTTATGATAAAATGAGAGGGCCAGAGGATGTTTCAAGAGAAGAAATATTTCAATTAAGAGAGGGTGTTAATGAACCTGATCAAGGGAATAAACTGAATTCTCATCAGGAAGAGATCAGTCACAAGCAAATACGTGATCACATTAAGTACCTTGAATCAGAGCTCTCCTCTGCACTTCGTTCATTGAGGAATAGATCTGATGAAGCTGCTTCACAGGTGGGTAGATCAGTCTTGATTATATGAATTTGCATGACTACTTTGAAATTTTGACTCAAAAGTTTTACCAATATGTTCAATTTCATCTATGGTCTTCAAGTTCTGTTTGCATTCAGGTTCTCTTGGGAAGCATTTTCATACTGTGATTGTGTTTTTGGAGGATTTGGGAATTATATTATATCCATTTTATATTTTTCATTAGGTTCATGAAAGCTCCTCTGATGATTTTCGGAAGCTTTCTGATGCCTGGGAGTTTCAGGAAAATGAGATTATGCATGCCCAGGACAAATTGCGTTCGACACGTGCAAAGTTGGCTGTTTTAGAAGGAAAGATGGCACTGGCAATAATGTATGCACATGTTCTGTTAATTTAAAAACAAGAATGTAACTTGCTTTACAATTGACATCTTGCCCACCCATGCCAGTGCAGCGCAAAAGACTGTGGAGGAGAAACAGAGAAGGATAAATGATGCTCGTAGAGCCGTACAACTTCTTCGTACTGCTTACATAGTTTGGCCAAATTCAGCCTCAGAAGTGCTCATTGCTGGATCATATGATGGTTGGACCACCCAGGTATGATCTCTTCTTGAATTGATCAGTTAGGTTGAATTAATATTAGCGAATGTCCGTTCTCCTCAGTTAACATTACCAATGTTGTTATTTGCGGTGACCGGTTACAGAGAAAGATGGAAAAGTCCAGTACAGGAATCTTCTCTTTGTGCCTTAGGTTGTATCCGGGCAGATATGAGGTTAGCTCAGTTTTGTTATTTTCTGGTCGTACTTTTAGTGTTTTACATCGTTGGGGGGCCATTGAGTATTGTGATTGTCTGACCAGTTTCACCTTGCATTTCAGATCAAATTTATTGTTGATGGTGAATGGCGGATTGATCCCCTGCGCCCTATTGTTCACAACAGTGGATACGAAAACAATGTCCTGATCATAACGTAAGACACAGAAGAGCCCGGCAAGCATAACAAGATATTCTAATGATGAATTTAGCGCAAGCAACAGTTGTTTCAGCGAGCGTCCCCCCTCTTCTTCTTTTTTTTCCTCTTGTATCATAGGTGGAGTAGGTTGTAGATTTTAACTGATGTGATTCTTTTGTCAGGATTCATATGTAATACCATTGGGTGCCTGCTTTCTAATTCATGTAAAACCCAAATTATACATTTGTGGTAATTGATTCAATGAGATTTTTTTTTTTTCAGGAAATGTTCTTAATTATGACCGGAAGACCGATCTCTGGAATACAACTTTGGGTTTGATTCCTTAAGGACAAACTTAATTTGAAGTTCGCAGCTTTTTTGTTTTCTTGTTTGTAGCTTAATTAACAAGCCCAAAGGAAGCAAAGCTAAAATTCTCTGTTGTATAAGAAAGTTATTGTCCAAATACCACAACCTGTAAAACAAATATTTACACAACATGAAACAGATAAAGCTCCGGTAATATGATTGTACTTGCTCTCTTGGTGCCACAAGTTCAACTCCTTGAGGAAAAATCAATTTATATTGGTGTCCATTTCAGTCAGCATCCGTAAATAGGGTTAACCAGCCTGAGAAGGGCGACACAAAGTTCTTATTGCAATTGTAAAACCACTGCCACAGTAAATCTCAATTAAGCCGGCTTCTTTCCAAAATTTGTGGCTGAGACTCACTTCTTGAGGACTCGTTTGATCACTTATATTTCCCAAGCCAAGCTGACCATGTTCACCCCATCCCCATGTCTTAAGTACCCCATTCTCTGTTACAATAGCAGAGTGCTCAGCTCCAGCTGCAATGTGCAGAGTTCTACTCCCTTCAAGCCCAGGGACTTTCTCCAGGACAACTGCTCTTGAATCTGCCAATGTTCAAAGAACCACACATGTAATCAGCAGAAATCACAATTTGACCACGATGATCATTCAGATATAATCAACTGCAGTTGTCTGCGCCTGCCCATTTAACTTACCAGAAAAATCCAGTTTCCTTTTTCAAGGGCAAGTAGTGTATGGAACAGTTAATTATCACTTAATAAATACATGTTACTTTGTGAAAGAGTTTTAATAAATACATGTTACTTTGTAGACTAAATTAGATGCATTACCGGCTGAGTGCTTGACTGGAGTCATTTTATCAGGATTACTAAGGACTCCATGGTGATTTCCACCAAACATAAAAACCTCTCCACCTGTTTAAGATATCCAAGGCTGCTATTTAACAACACGATATCGTTTCACCAGGGAAAATGAAGAAATTTAATAAATAAATGAATAAACAGAACTGGTTAAAACATGAAATAAATGCACATACCAGTTAAAACTAAAGCATGATTCCATCCAAGAGCAATTTTGGTAAAGCAGAATGATGTAGGTAAACGCTGTGGCGTTTTAGCACTTAAAGTGTCGCCAAACCCTCTTCCCCAAGTGTACAAATGCCCATCAGCTAAGGTAATAGGCAAGAAAAGAAAACGACAATCAGGAAAACAATTCACTGAGGCAACTAGTGTTTCCATCGGTACTTGCGCTAGGCTTCACAAGCTTCTTTACTACGTGAAAACTGTGGACCATGACTAGCATTGAAAGTTCTTATCTCTTACATGGACTGGATCGTTTTAAAGCTACAGTTCAAGACATCTATCTTACAAGCAATGTGATCTGCTTTAATGGCCAAATCAAGAAAAAATGAAAATTTTCTGGACTCACCAGATAATGCTGCACTATGATCTCCATTTGCAGTGATGCTAGCGATCTTTACACCTTCAAATCCACAACTTCGTTCAGGAAGACTAACTAAATTGATTTTATCCTTGGCGATACCCAGTTGACCACGCTTCCCAGAACCAAACCCATAAACTTCATCTCCTGAACCACCTGCACTATATTAATCTTGGTTGTGGAAACTTAAGCTGGATGGTAATGATTAGGCATACACTTCACACATCATATACACTAGGACAAATGGGCTATATTGACTGAAGGAAATGCTTTATCTTGTAATACAAGCATGCCACGGAGCTTATACATCCAAATAAAACGGCATCTCTACATTAAAGCATTGCATCTGCCAGAAACATACAAGATCATCCTTGCAATTACCTCTCAGCAAAACAAGGGAATGGCGCATTCCACATGCTATCTGTTCCACGTGCTTACTAGCAAAGAAGGAGACTTCGACAGGATAGCAATGTAACCTGTAATCGCCATGCCCGAGCTGACCAAATGTGCCGTCTCCACATGTAAAAAGAGCCCCTGTATCTGAAAACAACCAAGTAAAGACCAAAACCAGAAAAGAGTTGAGTAAGCCCCATACTTCAAGTTGTCTTCCAATTAAACACACCAGAACCAGATATATTGACACAGACAGTGCCAAAGCAGCAAAAGCAGTAAAAGCAGAAAAATTGAAGTAGGGGGAACTCTAAAATTGGTTTTTTATGCTAATAATACGGATACAAACAAGCATAAAAATATCAGCACAGATTGTAACATCAACTGCCTGAATATACCTGAAACGAAACCAGAGTGGTTCCAACCAGCAGAAACATGAGTAATGAGGTAGTTGTTCAAAGACATAACAAGCTTGGGATGTGGACTATTGACCGTATCAGAATGACCCAGTTGACCAGACGTGCCTCTTCCCCATGTCAGTACCTTCCCACCTGCAAAAGGGGTCAGATTTTTTGGTTCCCAAGAAAGAAAAAAAGAAGACTGTTTATAATATTAGATGAAAGAAAGGAAGAAACCGGAGGTCAAGGCAAGAACATGAGCGCCGCCGCAGGCAAGGAAAGAGATGGGTCCGGCGGAGGAGAGAGATGTGAGGTGAAGCAGCTGAGGGAGGAGCTCGTCCTGCAGCCTGCCCGTGCCCAGCTGCCCGTCCGTTCCTGCCCCCCAACTCCATATCTCTTGCTCTCTTCCTTCTTCTTCTTCTTCTTCGTGCTTTACTATTTTCCCTTCTTCTTCTTCGTGCTTTACTATTTTCCCTTCTTCATTCTCTTCCATTACTACGATGCTCTCCGCTCTTCCCTTTTAAGTTTCAAGTTTCAACTCCACTGGAATTTCTTCTGCTTTCTGTAAAGTCTGTTAAGATGCTCATCATTTGGGCTCTTTGGGCTCCGACTCAAGATTTTTGGGCTTGGACATGTAGATTCTATTCAGTTGGTAAACCGTATAGCATTTGATGGCTTTTGTTTACGATGAAAAAGATGAACCTGAACTTTCAGATTCTTCACTTCTTTCCCCTGTTTATTGAGTAGTTAAGTCCAAGAAGAAAACTTGGTACGAGTCTCATTTATTCTTCCCAATATTTCATTACTGTGTCACTTGAAAGTCCAAGAAGCTTCAACTTCCAAAGGAAAACTGAGAATCTCAAATTCAGCCTCAATCCAACCCACTTGTGATGAAGTTATCAAAACCAACACAAACATGTTTGAAAGAAATGCAGTCCCATTCGCAAATACAAGTCACAACAAGTAGATTGTTGAAGTAAAAACAGAGTAAATTCACAACAGATGGCTGCTTGATTCATGGAAACAAAACAACACACAAAATCAGAAACCAAAGAAAAGCAACATTGGATTCACGACCAAACATAAAAACATCAACCCTTTATCTAAATAACTTATACAACTTTGAAGTTTGAACTATCTAACTCCCGCAGCTCCATACCAACATATTCTTCCATTCCCAACTATATAAACCAAAACCCAATGCTAATGTTACAAACTAATCCTCCAAATTCCAAATAACTGACTTTGAAAGTTACAGAATGTCATCATAAGCAACGATTTCTCTGGCTTTGGCAGGCACATCCAATGCTGAAGAACCATCAGCAGCAGCAACTCTGGGGTTCACTATAGCCGAAGCAAGCTTGTTGCCTCTACCATGTCTCCTCAGAGGCACCTCAGCCCTCAAAAGATTGGAATTTGAGGATGACCCATTACTAGAATCTCTGTTTTCAGCACCAACTCCAACACCTTTCCTCCATTGGGCAAGTGGGTCTGTTGCCCAAAGGACCTGCAACTGCAACAAAACCCCAAATTTCAACCAACTTTGCTAAAATTCGAAAACCCACAAAGAAAAAAAAGAAAAATGCAAGCTTCTGTAGGCAATTGAAGGGAAACTTAAAAAGATTACCTTTTTAGAGTCGAGGGTAATGCCAAAGGAGGGGTCGAGAGAGGCGGCAATGGCGGCTTCAGCCGAGTCGGTGGCGCGGTAGGTGACGTAGCCGACCGCATCGCGGTCAATGCGGATGCGAGAGATGGCTCCGTATATTTCGAACCGGGACTTGAGGTCTAGGACGGAGCAGTCTGGCGGGAGACCTGTAATGACAAGAGCCGGCGGTGGCGGCAGCTTGTAAGTTGGCTTGTCGAGCTCTGGTTCGGGCTCGGGATGAGGAGGCAGGGGGCGACGGCGTTTCCATCCGGAGGCGGAGGCGGGGACGTGGCGGGAGAAGTAGGGTTTGTCTCTCTTCCGGCTCATGGTTTTTGGTGAAGAAAATTGGGGGTCTTGTGTTGTGTTGGTAGATGTACGACTTCAATTCCCGGGTTGTCGTTCATATACTGATATGATATCATATGAGTTCGGAGTTTGACTGTTTATGTGGGTTGACTATTTTCTCTTTACTCAATAAGGATTCCACCATTCCTTTTGAAAATAGAAAATAAACTTGTTCACAAAAATGGGAAAAAAGAAGTTACACAACGCTCACTATTGTCTAAGAGCATCCCTAATCGACGTGTCATAAGCGTCACATAAACATTTAACATTAGAAATAACATCACTCTAACTGATGTGTCAAAACTGATGTGGAATGAAGGCTGGAGGTTGATATGTTATTTTTTACATCTCAAAAGCAAGATGTTAAATGAATATTTTATTATTTTTTATTTTCTTTTGTTTAATTAAAAATAAATCAACACTATAATGTAATAAAATAATAATTTAATTTGAGATATCGGGTGAAGTGTAAAGCTGTGTAAGATGTCAAATTGCCACATCCGCCATCAAATTTAAATTTAATGTTTGGTATTTGACATCTCTCTTGAAAATAGCGTTCGAAACAAAAAAAAATTCCTTTTATTGTTGCGAAGACATTTAAATTTGACGTGTATATCGTGCTCCTTGTTATAGGTGTATTTTTTCGTGTTTAGTTACCCTTTTTTTTTTTTTTTTAAAGTGTCCTTTTTGCTTTTATTTTTTTGTAAGTGTCCTTTTTTGCTTCTTGTATGGGAGTGAATCAAACTGTGAATCTATCATTACTCTAACACATTAGCCTCCTCTATCACCACTTGGCCAACTCCAACGGCATAAAACTCGCCCCCTTTTCAATCGCTTCTTCTCAAAAGAAAATAAATAAATAAAACCTCGCCTCTTTGTTTTGGTTTGTACACCAATTCTTAACATCTTCCTAAGAATCTATTGTTCCCGTAAATTGCAAAGAAGGGGAAATGAGACAAGAAAAAAGATTTAAGGGCATGTTTACGTATTAGTAATGGAGAAAGTAAGGAATCAGAGAATTTAGAAATCGGGGAAGTATTAAATCGGTATGAAAAGAATCATTCACATTAAGTTGTTTACTAAACATATGGAATTAGCAAAGGAATGAGGTTGATTCCCATTGTTATTGTTTACTAATTTTCATGAATCAAAATCCAAATCACTTTGATTATTAAAATGCCCTGCACATTTTCACCACAACACATATAATTCTCAAATTAGCTAAAGAGACCAAACTAATCCTACAGCAAACTAGTAAGGTGGTGTAAACATGAGGAATCAATATGCTAAACAAGATGAACAGCAAGAGCCCAATTCAATGATAATTTTAATAGCACCTTTGTACAGAGCCAATTTCAAAAAAAAAAAAAAAAAAACTCCAATAACACCTTGGAGTGTCTTCGAACTTCTTGACATGAGTTTTTAATTTTTTTTTTAGGGTTTGGGGTGTTTTGGAATTATGGTAAAGTGGTAAGGTATTTTTGAAAGTTGTTAAGGGAAAACAAGAATGGGAATTGTATCGACTACCTCCCCTAGTTGATCTGATACCTAATTTTGAGGGGATGTGATTACGGATTTTGAGGTAGAGTTCAATTATTTTTTCATTTCTGATTGCAAGTAAACGCAGGAGAAGTCAGGAATGAAAATCATTCCCTTTCCTCCCATACCCATTATTAATACGTAAATATGTCCTAAAAGAAATGAAGGCAAGTACCAAGTCTCTTCACGGACCATTTTATTGTTGCTTCACATTTTTAACCCTACCATAACTCCAAAAGATCGTAACCGCATCTCCAACAAGACCTTGGTAATCCCTCCATACTTGTTGTCTTATGCCGTTTTAGCCTCAATGCTCATCTCAACCTTAGCCATACACGAAATCTTACTATAAAAACCCGAACTTTAAACGAAAGCAGCTCATAGTCTCCATCCACTTTGCAACATTTTGATGGGTGCTTTGAAAACCTGGTTTGGAAACAGTACATTTTCAGTGAAACTACCATTCACAAATCCACAACAGAAAGCCCCAAACACATCGGCTCACAAAATTTCTATCAGACACAGAACATGAGCTGACAACCCATCAATTCTCCAACTTCCCATTTGCAATGGCTCTATTTTTATCAGCATCAACATCACCATTAACATCAAATTTGTCGCTTGGAAAGACCCGCTTCAGATTTTCACCAAAACATGGCCGCCCCTCCATTGCCCATAGCATTCAACCCCCATTCAATTCAAATGCAGACTTAAATTTCCAAACTTTGCCCCCTTTAAACCCTCTTTTGGCAAATTCACCCCTTTCTCACGCTGCAACAAGAGTTTCTTCACATGGGTTTCTTGATAAAGATGAGAAAGATGATATTTTGCCAGTCTTTGAGGAACGGCCAGTCAAATTTGTCTTTTGGGTTTTGGTTTGGGCCTCTGTGTCCCTTGCTTTGTTCGCAGCTTCTGGGGATGCTAATGCCGCAGCAGCTGCTGCTGCTGATTCCATTAGAGCCTCCAGTTTTGGCCTGAAGATTGCGAGTGCGCTTCGAGGCTCAGGCTGGCCTGATGAGGCTGTGGTATTTTCCCTGGCTACGCTTCCTGTGATTGAGCTTCGTGGGGCTATTCCTGTTGGTTACTGGCTGCAACTCAAGCCTGTTATGCTAACCGTTCTATCCGTTCTGGGGTTAGTCTTTTCCCTCTGTATCCGTATTTTGATATTCCACTTGATTTTGTTGGATTTTTTTTTCACCAATGCTCTTTTACAACTTTGCCTTCGCTGTTCCTTTGTATCTGTTTGATAGAATATGCCTGCTTATGGTGATATTAGAGCAATGGGCTACTTTACTTTTAAACAATTCATCGTTCATTCAGTATTTTCCTAATGCCCTATTTGTATTTTGCCCAATTTTGATCAAAAGGGTGCTTCAAGTTTCAGTATTTTACCCTCCTATGTATTACATTGTTGTGTCCAAGGTATATTTTGCGATGATCAGGAGAGTAGTTTAATTTTCTTTCATGAAATTAACAAAGTTTGGGACTATATATATCTGTAGGAAGTAACAAAGTTTAGGACTATGTATCTGTAGGAACATGGTTCCTGTGCCCTTCATCATACTTTACTTGAAGAGATTTGCATCTTTCCTTGCTGGAAAGAACAAGGCCGCAGCTCGGTTCCTTGACATACTGTTTGTGAGAGCCAAAGAGAAAGCTGGCCCTGTAGAGGAGTTCCAATGGCTTGGTCTGATGCTGTTTGTGGCTGTGCCTTTCCCTGGAACAGGGGCATGGACAGGAGCCATCATAGCTTCCATTCTTGATATGCCATTCTGGGCAGCAGTGTCTGCAAATTTCGTTGGTGTTGTATTGGCTGGGCTTCTAGTAAATTTGCTGGTGAACCTTGGTCTCAAATATGCAATTATCACTGGTATTATCCTCTTCATTATATCCACATTCATGTGGAGCATCCTTCGGAACCTTAGGAAGTCTTTAAGCTCATCAAGCTGATATGACATTGGAAATTCTTAAAGTAATCCAATCCCTCGCAAGGGTTAACTGATGATCTTTGAATTTTGAGATTGTATGCTTTTGCTACTCACTCACTTTCTACATGTTTATCCCTATCAATGCATATTTTGACTCAATACACAACATTTCTGTAGAAGATGTATGAAAGCTTTGTGATTTCTGAAACCTGAATGTGAAGCAATACGAGATGAATCTCTCTCAAAGAGGTTAGGGTAGCATCGTCACACCTCATACCTATGTATCTTGTTCCTAGTTTGGTCATGGTTTGGAGTAATTAAAGTAATGCGTCCTCCTCCTCATTTCAAACAACAGAGCCGAGTTGTTATGTTGGATCTGCAATGTGCTTGCAGTCGGATTAAGTTTTTCTTGTCACTTGATGAACGTCTCTCATTTTGTTTGTGCTAGTTAAACCACAATGGATGGTTCACCTATGCTGCTCTCCAAATAAATTTACATGGGATATGTTTAATCATGAATATCATTCTATCCCCTCTGTTATTCTAAATCTATTTCTTCAAATATTGGTAAAGAATTCCAAATGTACTGATATTATGAACTTGTTAACATATGCTTCAAAGGAGAAGGATTTGCTTTCTGATAATGAAGCGATTGTCCTGGCTAACACCTTTGAAGAATGCTCTTGTAAAAGCTCTCGTAGAGATACTATGAAATAGTATATGTTTGTAAATCCTCTCCAGTTCTTGATATCTAGTCTTGTTTCGTCTAGCTGGCTTTGTGGAAGGGGGATCCATCTTGGTGTCTTTTCCTATTGGGCTTAAGATTGGATGGTTTTTTTTCTGATATTTCATTCCTCTCAGCTTTTCTGAAGTGGAGTCAGAGCCTTATATATAGCCCTTAAGTGAGTTTCTATCTCTTAACTATTGGATCAGGCTAACCAATGTGATCCAACAGCTAACCAATTTGATGTCCAACAGTTAAGAGATATAGCCTCACTTATAAGGCTCTCGTTATAGAATTCTTGTTCTGAAATGACCCACATTTTCATATAGTGGATTAAACTAGCGCAAAGCCCACCTTTTGTTTCTCCTTTTTTCAGCTGAAGGGCAAAGCCCATTTTTAACTATGGGCTATGGACAACAACATTTAGACCTCGTTTGGTAGACTAATTGACTTAGATTAGATTGGAGTTGAGTTCAAATCAATCCTTATAAATCACTCTTTTAAGTGGCATTTGTAAAACACAATATGTTAATTAATAAGTCCAATTATGTTCATCAAACTTCGCATGAGAGGTTGGGTAGGCTACTATACTACACTCTTCGAATCAGCTGACGAAGAAGAAAGTGTGGGTAGGCTCGTGGTTAGTAGGACCCACGAAAGAGACCGCACACGTGTGACATCATCACCCAGACCCAGAGAGAGTGAGGTTGGTTGGTTGGATTATCAAGAGCTGACAGTGCTGTCTCAATACCAACAAAAGCCCATATCCCAGTCCTGGGGCCCAACTGCAATGCATGACCCGCCCCATTACATTCTTATCCTGCTCTGTCTCCACCCTCCTCTCCTGGAACAGAGACTACGTAAAGGAACCCTTCTGCAGTGGGGACCAGCCCTTTCCAAGCTCTGCTTTCAGACCCACCATGGGATTATCGCCACGTTGCATGCATATCTGTATATACGGCCCTACGGCCCACATGTGGGCCCGGCCCATTAAAAAGCCATCCCGGTGCATCCTCCTGCGGTGTGGTGGCATGCTTGGATACTGACACGTATGTGGTGGATGTTCAAGCCACTTCCGATGGTTCCGGACGAATGCGATTGTCTATTTCAGAAATGGAATGGGATTTTTGAGATCGTCAGTACTGTGTGGTTTGGGAGGAAATATCTAGAGTTGATGTGGCCAGTCCAGAGGCTGTCCCCACGTGGCATAACTTGCCAACTATGGACTTGTGCTTTACTTGTAGGTTTGCTCAAGCCATTGAAAGATGTAAAGCAGAGGCCTAAGTTGTAACATCTCACACGGAACATATGGATGGATGGGTGGTGTTGCTTGACTGAATTATGCCTTTTTATCTCCTTTTTGTGATTGAGAATGTTGGTCGTGACAAAATTGGTAGAAATATGAGAGCATGACCAACCCGTTTCCCGTCCTTCTAACGGCTATAATCACAAACTCAAATTATAAATAAAGTTTCACTGTGAGAAGAAAAAGAAAATCTGTTCCAAACCCTTCGACAGATGAAATTTGTGTATCCCCAATTATTAGAGCATGTCTTCAAATACTCCTACATGTGTGCCTTAACTTGGAATTGCTACTGGACCCTGCAACAAGAATCAAGAGCATGCAGTGCACTTTTGCACTCTTAAAAGTCTTGAAACCCAATTTGGTAGAAACAGAGCAAGACTTTTTTTTTTTTTTTTTTCAGTTGGCCACAAAGAGAGTTCAACTTTGGTGGCAGCATCTTTTTAGCTCAAACTCTGTAATTTCTACGCCCTCCTTCCAAGTTGATGACGCAACTAGCTGGGATCAATTTTAATAAGCATCACAAAGAGAAATAACCACATAAAAACACGGCTGAAAATTGAAATTCAAGCATATTTCAGTCCAAAATGAAGAATTTCTACTCTGGGGTCAAATCAATGTTAACAGTTTCTTTCTCTTCCACCGAATAAAGTTGAAATTTAAATTTTCACATCAAAGCAAAGGTTCTCTTTTCCACGTGAAGTGTGACAAACCAGTTAGACTTCATCTCTCAGAAGGTTTGCTCCAATTTTATATTTGCCCATGGGCCATGCATGATGCAATCCATATTCCACCAAAACAATTAAATATAAAAACAGAGCCCCATCTCATGTTATTATAATATACACCCATATCATAAGAGTGTGTTTACATATCGAGGGCACAATTTCTTGGGAAATCCAAACTTGCATCAGCAAGATTTTCTGTAACAGAAGCAATCTGCAGGAAAAAACAAACTTTGGTTTAGAGAAAAAAAAAATTACATATGAGTACTGAGCTTTAACGTAACCAAGGTGTCAACATCCCCAATAAGCTATCGGGATTTGTGGGTCGGGGGTGGTGGTGTCGAAAAGTCATTGCCAATCACACACGAGTGATTGTCACTTGAAGATGAAACCATACCCAAAAATTTGACTTTTTCTTTTCTTTCTTTTATGTCTTGTATATATTTTTACCATATTTTTCATATGCTTCTCTGTGTTCGGATTCAAACTCAGCTTGTCACGCTGCTATTAAAATATACTTGTCTTGGACGTTACTTCACAAAGATGTAACATTCAACACATTAATTAACAGAGCAAAAACATTATGATAATGATCTCTCTCTCTCTCTCTCTCTCTCTCTCTCTCCTTTGGAGTGAGTGTGCTGTGTTGAGCAAATATATTCTTCAGAGGAAATCCAAAAATACAACAATCTTGACAGATAATTCTGTATTACTATCTGCCAAGATTGCTTTTTCACTGCAGTTTGATTATTATTATTATTATTATAACAAATTAACAGTATTTGGGAGCCTGTGTATCTTATTGCAGAAGGATCAATTTAAAACGCAGATTATCATATGCAGCAATGCAGCAACATCAGATTTCCAGAATATGCGTTAAGATACGTTACTGAATAAAATGCACTCAAAACCCCCACGACTTCTAATGCATTTATGAAGGGAACAAAGCTTACCAACTATTGTTTTCTCTTTCTTTCTTACTTGCACTCAAATCCCTAAAGTTCTCATCTTTTTGCGTGGATATTGTGTCTCTTTTTTCTTTTTCTTTTTTTTGTCATTCTGGATATTGCGTCTTTGGCTCGTAGACAAAAAAAACTATGTCGTCTCATAAACCCGGCAAATCAAAACATAAAACATATGTGAAACGGGCAAAATAATTGGATTTATTGCTAGTTAACTTAACCATAATTACAACTGAGAACTTCACATTTCATCACAGAGACATAGCAGTATGTCAATGTGAAACATGATAATCTCTCTCTCAGTAAGGCCAGAAACAAAAGGGCTGCTGATCTTCCATAGGGAACACAAAATTACTAGAACTTGCAGGCGGCTCATCATAGCAGCTATCTTCAAGTTTTAAGTAGGGTGGGGGCAAAAGGGTCCTGCTGAGATCATCATCTTCATCTTGTGAGAAATCCGACTGTTCAGCTGGTTCAAAGACATGAGAAGAATCAGCAGGCTCCAACAACGAAGAATGGTTTTCGGTGCAATGTGGGCTATCTGAGTCAAAAACATCACTTTTGGCAGAACTTGCATCCTCTTGCTTGCATACCACCATTGGCACATTATCAGAAGCTGCTGCATTTGGAGTTGCACTTTGGGGCTTTACATCGGATGAAATAATATTGTTTGCATCATGTAACTCCAGATTTCTTGTTCCAGGCTTTCCTATATCTTTCAAAATCACCATGTCCTTGAGGGAATCAATCTGTTCACACAAAGGAAAAATTAAACCATTTACTATTTTCTGAGTCAAAAGAGTTAACAAATTACTCAAATGAGGCATGCTGATCATATTGAATTTATTTACCTCATTCTTCAAACTTCCGTTCTCCTTGAGGAGATTGTCATGATCAGCCTTGAGCTTGTCAAAGCTAGCTTTCAATGAGTCATACTCCTTCTCCAGCTGTTTGTTCTTAAACCTCGCCCGCCGGTTTTGAAACCAAATTGCAACTTGGCGAGGCTGCAAGCCAAGTTCTTTTGCAAGTTGGGCCTTCCTCTCTGGTTCAAGCTTGTTTTCTACCTCAAAGTTCTTCTCCAGAAACTGAACTTGATCCACTGTAAGCCGCCTTTTCTTTCCTGGTTGATTAAGGCTTGCATCATAATCGTCATCCCCATTTTCTTTATCAATCGGTCGGAAGAATGACCTATCCAAGGAGTCTTCTCCACTTGCACTTTCAAAATGAACCATTGAATTTGAACCTGGAACAAAAACAAGGATCACCCAAATTTTAGATGGCCGCACCTTTTTCAATAACTCAATAGTGTAAATTTCAGATAAGCGTATTCGGTGGGGTTTTCTCTATATATCTTTCTTCTATTGATGAAAGTCTCCCCATTTTGTTTACAGAGAGGAACTCAAATTAGCAACTACAGGATGAATTCATTCCAGAAAAAAAAAAAAAAAAAACAATTACAAAACCAAAAAAATCTTACAGAAACGCAATAGAATATTGTGAGAGTTTATGCAAAAAGCTTCAAACTTTCTAATTAGCATGCAAAAAGCTACAAACTTCCAATCTTAGCATGCAGAAAGCTTCAAACTTTCCATCTTAACATGTTGGTCAAGCAGATTTACCCTGTTGATCAACCGAAACAGGTAACAAATAGTCGAAAGAATGTCAAAGATCCAGAATTTTTTTCAAGTAGTAAAAAAGTTCTGCCAAAATTCGAATTTTACACATTAAGTAACATAATTTAAAATGGGATGAGCGAAAGTTTCAAGCTTTACAGTGATCAATCTAAGAGCAACGAAATATAACCAAAGTCAAACGAGAAAACCCATTAGTTTGAATAGCTGAGAAAGGGAATGGAAAAGGAAAAAATGAAAAATGAAAAGAAAGGCAACAATCCCAACAAGAATAAAAGCTTCAAACAGATGGACAATAGCTAGCTAGCTCAAAGGCCCGAGAACCAACAAAGTAAAAAAATGCAAAGCAGATATAAAATTACCATGAAAAGAGGAGGAAGAAGTGGGAACCCAAATAGACTCAAGAACGTCAGAAGAGCAAGGGAGCTTTTCGTTTTGGAAAATAACATTCATGTCTGAAGCACTGTAGAGTTTCCCACCCGCCATATATTTATGTGTTTTATGTATTTATCAATGTTGTGTGTGGTTGAATTCCCAGGGGCTTAAAGGGACATGTGTTGGCTTCAATCTAAGGATTACGGCGAAAAGAGCTTCTTGTGAGAATTACTGTAATGTGGAAAGTCTGAGAGAAAATAGAGCTCACACCCATCACTCAGTGACTCAGAACAAGTAGTGGAAGCAAACGGCTTCAGATGAAGAAACAGACAATCAAGCAGAGAACGGTGACATCTTGGGTTTCTATGAAGACGATGAAGATGAAGGAGAAGCTTTTGCTACTATGGGATTTTTTTTCTTTCACCCCTTGGCTACAGCTTTTGCTGCTATGGTTGGGAACTTGTGAAGGCCAGAAATTTCAAAACATTGGGAGAGAGAAAGAGAGATTCTTCCCTTGGGGGTAGAGCTTGGTGGGGTTATAAGGAGCTTGGTGAAGAGACAGGAGGCTTTCTTTTCTGGGAGAGAGTTGACAGGTTGGGTAAATGACCAAAGTGCCCCATCTGTTTTCTCGTCTTATCCAACCTGTTGCTTGTATTACTAGAAAATAATAGGTTTCTTTTTTTCTTTTCTCCAAATTAACAAAACTAAATGTTTGAATTCCAAGGTCTCTCTCTAAAGGGGAATCTTGTTATAAGCTAATCATTAATAATCGTAAGTATTGTAAAAAGATCTGGTAGTTAAACTTGTGACTTAATCGGATTCCCACTAAGAAAATGAAGTTTTGGGTTCAAAGACATCTAAATTGTCCGTTTGAATTATATATACTGGTGCTCAATGCTCATGGTTGTTGATTGATATTGCTCAACAGCGGGTCAATGTCTCCATCTCATTTTCAAAGCATTGGGAGGGGAAGTTACTGCTTGATGCATGCAAAAGTATTGTTTTATGACATTTTCATAACTCAAGATGATCAAGAGGGTTATGCAAAATACTTCAATCTTTTTCCTATATTTACTATGTTCATCACATCCAAATAGAATGTCAGGAAATGAACCTATAATGTATATCAAGTTAAAATTGTCTTTCATATACACAAAATGATGTATATCAAGTTAACACTCTACCTCATGTTCAACCATATAAGAAATTCAAACTTAAAAATTCTGAAACCAAAACTCTAATACCATAATAGATTATGCCCAAAACACTTAAGTTATTAAGGAATTAGCCCAAAATGCATATCAAGCTAACATAGACCAAGTTAATTATAAATTTCTAGTCTTCTACATATATTTAGTATAAAAATTTAGGATTTTGTAAGATCTAGTCGTCCACAAGTTAGTGGGCAATTTTCAACCATTGATGCATAAAGAGTCAGATAGCCAGCTTGTAAACGAGCAGCATAAACATTATTCAAGAAATCGCCCAATTAAAAGACAAGCATTACTCAAACATGTATCACATTATATGATTACCCTGTTAAAGAGTAGTGAAGCTATTAAAAGAGATAAATTGAAGAATAAGAAGAGATAGATGAACCTCTAAAAAAAAAAATCCTTAATATTGAAGAAAAATAAGAAGGAGGACAGTTTGGTAAACGGACGGGAGATACCACAAAAAACAGTCTATATGGATGACGAGGGAGGGATCAGAAGGGTCATGGCCCCTATGGCCCCTATGACCCTACCACTCTTATTTACTTTTCTAGGCTTACTGACTTCTGACCTACCACTCTCCCTCTCCGTTGGCTCGACCGGCGCAACCTCACCCAGCCGCCGCGTTTTTCAAAATCGGCTCTTTCTTATTTATTGGTTTCATATTCCAATTTTTATATAATAATATATATGTGCTTACGACTTTTTTTTTTTTCTCAGTCAAATATTTCGGTCGACTTTTAGAAGATTTTTAACAAGTCGGCTTTAAGCTTAAACATTAGGCCATGAGAGCCATGTCATTAATGTCATCCAAGATTTTTCTTTCTTTAAACTGACAAGATTTGAACCAATAGCTTATCACTTTCTCACCTCACTCTGCAACTCCACTCGAAAAAGAGTTTGATGGGCTCTCGTCCAAGATTTTTCCAACTCCTTGTTCACTTTGCAACTTGCCCATTTTGTTGTTTATTTTCTTTGTAAAGAGATTATAAAAAAAAAAAAAAAACTGAATTCGCAGAGCAACTCTTGAATCTTGCTGCTTTTGCTAGTAACTGTAATACTGTAGGGTAATATTATTCTAAGCTAAAATGTAGCAATGCTCTATTAATTAAGATTCGACTTTATTTTTCTTCTCTCAACTTCAAAAATTAAGAGATGATTATAATAATTTTTGAAGTTGAGAGACGAAAAGTAAAACGGTGTTTTAGTTGAAAAACCATTGATATATTTTAGCCTACCAATTTGACCAGAACAGTTTGTGGGTCAAACAAATATATGGGGACCTTAGAAGTCTTTAGGGGCATGGTTATGAATTGAAGTTATGTACTGGCCACGAGTCTAACAAATTCAATCTTAGATACAATATAAAATATGCTTGTGGCTTGAAACTGTGGCACTGGCAGGCCGGTAGGCTAGTTGCAAGTTGTGAAGGATGAGGATGGAGATAGTCAACAGAGGTTGGAGCACACTCCGATAAGCGAGCGGTTGAGTGTGTAAAAAGTCAAGGCTGCTAGCTAGTGGATGCTAATACCATACGGTTTGAAATTGAATTTAGGCTACTCAAACTCAATGTCAAGGGTTTGCTTCATTTCAACTTTTCATATCACATGGTTGACATCTTAGCATGGCATGGCTTCTTTGATCAGACTCTTACAAGTAGCTTACAAGTTCTGCTCTCATACTTTCATATTAAAACTTATAAGTTGGCTAATTAGAAGAAATTGGGCTCTTTTGGGCACGTCCTTATCAGTTATATCACATCAAGCATGGTTATATGACATAAGAAAGAACAACTTGAGTCATGTTTTTGATATTTTTGGACCAAAATTAGCACAACCTAATTTATGCCAACAAGACATATAGCAGCTAAATACAGCATGCAAAGAACTTACGGCATCACAGTGTTATTCAAAAGCCCCCAGACACTTTTTTCAACTCATCATTCAGCACACTCTGGCTTACCATGCATGACTAATTTGCAGATAATTAAGAATTATGACCAATTAGGACCTGCAAATCATGCCTGGTGATTATTCTTTGCTTTCCCTTTAAGTAATTTGGCAACTGATATAAAACAGAAGAAGTAAATCCAATGTACATGTGCGATTTACCAACATAGAAGTACATAGCTAGCCTAGCAGCAACATATGCACTCACAATTGGGAGGATTCGGATCAGCACAATAATGTTCTGTCTCTGTGGCATCAAAGACGACGCTTTTGTCCTTAATGTGGATATAACAGTTAAGCTGGTCCCCAGGATTCTCTCTTTACCAGTGCTTTTGTAGCAAGCTGGATCCATATCCTCGCTTAGTGCACCATTGCCAATAAATTACAAAGAAAAAAACTATTTCTTATTAAGGATTAATATGCATGCATTGAGGAATATGAATATAGCATTGGTCTTGGTCTACTTTTTAACTTTATTTTATTGGTTGCTAGCTTGAGGCATACCTTTTTCTCTGTTGCCTGCCACATGCATTGCTGCTAGCTACCTAGCAAGTCCTGATGCTTTCCAAACTGGAGATGCAAAATTTTCCCAACAGCTAAATACTTTTTTGAACACCCAAATGGTGTCATATTCATAAAAGTCATGTCATACAATACAATGCAGGAGCTCATGTGTTTTGGTGTTGCATTTGCATGTAAAGGTAAAATCTTTCTTTTTCCTGCCAACTGGTTCCTAGAGCAAAGTAGCATGTAGGTGCATGCCCAACTTTGTCATTCCCAGTTAAGCACTATGTTACACGGAAACTTCACTAAGCTGAAGAATGGGAGAGTGTTGGACAATTGAACACGACTAGCCTTGGGCACGGTCAACTCCTTGCTATATGAGTCAAGGCCATTTGAGTTTGTAAATGTTGATGGCAATGGCATTGTGCATGAGAATAACCAAAAGGGTGTTAAAATTGAGATTGGAGATTTGTTTTCCAAAGGGCACTTGAAGTCTATGACATAAACATGCAATGTAAAGTTCTTTCACAATTCACAGAGCAATAATGCTAAAGTGATCGACTTTTCTTTTTAATATATAAAAATTGGCACTTTTCTGTCAAATGTTTTTGTTTTAACGTTGGTATATTATTAGACTAGAAGTTATTGGAACACGACACTAATGATTTGCTACGACATGAGCTCCCTAAGATGCATTGCAAAGCAACCAACCATTTCACTCGTAGACTCATGCACTACCCTCAAAGAACTCAAACAAATCCACTCCCAACTGCTCGTTAAAGGTCTTCTCAACGACCCTCACCTTTCTGGCCAATTTGTTGCCACCATAGCCATCAGAAACCCCAGCAATTTGGGTTATTCCGGTAAAGTCCTGGACCAATGCGAAAACCCAACCCTCTTCACCTTCAACTCCATGATCAGAGCCTATTCTAAAAGCTCCACGCCATCCAAAAGCTTTCACTTTTACAGCAGAATTCTCCAATCCAGGGACAATTTTTTACCTGATAACTACACCTTCAACTTCTTGGTTCGCACTTGTGCGCAGCTTTTGGCACGTGAGACTGGTCCTTCGGTCCATGCTGCATTGATTAAATGTGGGTTTGAGAATGACCCCCATGTTCAAAGCGGGTTAATTTTCATGTATGCTGAATTGGGTTGCTTACATTCGTGTCATAGAGTGTTTGGAGAAATTGTTGAGCCTGATTTGGTATGCCAGACTGCTATGGTGAGCGCCTGTGCCAGATGTGGTGATGTTGGTTTTGCAAGGGAGCTGTTCGATGAAATGCCTCAAAGGGACCCTATTGCTTGGAATGCGATGATTGCAGGGTATGCGCAATGTGGGAAGTCTAGGGAAGCCTTGAATTTGTTTCATGTGATGCAAATGGAGGGTGTGAGGGTCAATGAGGTGTCTATGGTTTCAGTCTTATCCGCCTGTTCCCATTTGGGGGCATTGGATCAAGGGAGATGGGCTCATGCATATATAGAGAGAAACAAGCTACGGATGACGGTGACTTTGGGGACTGCCCTCATTGACATGTATGCAAAATGTGGGAACATAAATAAGGCCACGGAAGTGTTTTGGGGTATGAAAGAAAAGAATGTGTATACTTGGAGTAGTGCACTGGGGGGCCTAGCTATGAATGGATTTGGTGAGAAGTGTCTTGAGCTTTTCTCCCTTATGAACAAAGAAGGGGTTCATCCAAATGAAGTTACGTTTGTTTCAGTTCTAAGGGGCTGCACTGTTGTTGGACTAGTTGAGGAAGGTCGTCAACATTTCGACTCAATGAAGAAATTGTATGGGATTGAACCTCAGCTAGAGCACTACGGGTGCATTGTTGATTTATACGGCCGAGCTGGGCGTTTAGATGAAGCCCTGAACTTCATAAACAGCATGCCAATGAAGCCACACGCGGGTGCTTGGGGGGCTTTGCTTAACGCTAGTAGAATGTACAAGAATATGGAAATAGGTGAGCTTGCCTCGAGGAAGATAGTCGAACTAGAGGCCAAGAATCATGGTGCTTATGTGCTTTTGTCCAATATATATGCTGATTCCAAGCTATGGGATGGAGTGAGTAATGTGCGGCAGACGATGAAGGCTAAAGGTGTGAGGAAGCTTCCTGGTTGCAGTGTCTTAGAGGTTGATGGTGAAGTTCATGAGTTCTTAGTAGGAGACAAGTCACATCCGAGGTATAATGAAATTGAGGCAATGTTGGGAGAAATCTCTAGGCGGCTGAAATTAGCAGGTTATGTGGCTAACACCAATCCTGTGCTGTTTGATATAGAAGAAGAAGAGAAAGAGGATGCATTGTGTAAACATAGTGAGAAGGTTGCGATTGCTTTCGGTTTGATCAGTTTAAAAGAAGGCGTGCCGATTAGGATTGTGAAGAACCTCAGGGTCTGTTGGGATTGCCATGATGTGACCAAAATGATATCTAAACTTTTTAACAGAGAAATTATTGTAAGAGACAGGAATAGGTTTCACCATTTTCAGGATGGGGAGTGCTCTTGCAAAGGTTATTGGTGAGTAAAATGCTCATCAATTCATGGGTCTGTTCACAGTTCAAGTCCTGATTGTTGTCTCTTAAACTTGGACAGCTAGAAAGAAGAAGAAACAGAAAGCTGATTATTTATTCTTTGTTCTCTGATATCATTTGCAATTTTTATTTGTTGTATACTTCTTTGAAAATGATCAATAAAGCACTACTTTCACCATCTTTTTCTTTCTTTCTCTGTCTAGAGCTCTGATATTGATATTGGACTTGATATCTGCTTATATGTAATGAATGGGCTATTAGCTACAGCCCAGCCAAGCCCACTTCAAAAGTTTTAAAGTCCTTCTCCACCCTTAGATCTTAGCCCACACAACCCAGAAGATCATCCCAACTCATTTCTCTAGGCCAGTATTTTTTTCATCCCAAGAATTCTGACCAGTGGGTGTCCTAATCAAACAAGTTTCATCTTAAAGTGATGGAAATGACTTGCAAGAATATATTAGAAACCGACCAAAATCTTTATTCACAATCACTTATACAGGACAGGTTCAATTAATCTGATAAAAATTCAAATGGAAATTACTTGTAAAACCGAAATAACCAGAGTCACTGAAATGGTCCTTCCACTGTGACCAGTCTATGAATACAGAAAGAGACATTTCCCAGAAAAAATCTACACGTCCTTTGAAAAATCAGGCATGGCATCCTCGCTTTTTTTATATTTATTTATTGTAAACAAACCTTTCCGGCCAAGTCTATGTTCGGGTTGGTCCACTTTTTATTATTTTATTATTTATAATTAAATTAAATTAAAAATGCAATCATGGGTTGCTTAATTAGGTGCTGAGTGAGTGGTCTTTAGAACTTGACTCAAACAGAGTGCTGGAAAGGTTATGAGTTGGGAAAATTCTGTTCTCATTGGCTTTATTGATCTTGCAGCAGTGCAGTGCAGAATAATTTGACACAAGTTCAGAACCAATTGACCAAATGCAATTCTGGCAGGAGTTTTCCATTAATTAATTAGGATGCAAGATCAATACCTCACCCTAATTTCAATTTAAGTACTTATCTAATGCTTACATAAGCATCTAATATTTTCAAGCTCTGACCTTCATTATTAATAATAAATCTCCAAGGTCAATGGTAGGCAAGCAGTAATCTTCGACTCAGATATGATCAGCTCTAGGCTATTATATTTCTGGAGAGTCAAAGCAAGACCTTCTAACTAATAAATAAAAGGTTACGTAAATCAATGTGTGAAAAAAATCAAATGCTTTGATGAGAAAAATAGTATATTACAACTTATTAGGAAAAAAAAAAAACTATTATATTACAAATTGGCTAAGCATTTACTCTTT
>NC_047650.1:24098749-24213254 GCF_902201215.1 Prunus dulcis
ACAAAACACATGACCTAGCGAAAAGGAACGTTATATTTGAATAAACTCTTTTACTCTCATTATTCCAATATAACGTTCCTTTTCATGAGATCATATGTTGCAAAAGAATAAACGTTTAACCATGCACTCTTTGTAACATACTAGTATTAAAATTAATTGTTTCGTCATTTAAAATGTGGAAATAAATGTGATGAGTAAGTAATGGAAGGACGTCCCTCACCAATACGATGGTTGGTTTTGATGCATAGAAGAGTTTTAGTTTCATAGATATCAACCTCAAATTCGAATTAAGAGATTTTCAGAAAATGAATTGAGTTAGTGAGACGTATGTTCATAGAAAAGCAAGTGGTTGTTACCACTTGTTTACTAGTGTCCAGGCAAGTTGCACGGTATCTTCAAAAAGAAAAATACACCATCTAAAGTCCTCTCTTGAAATTGACTATAAGCATATCTTGTGTTAATTAATATAAAGTTACGTGACTGCTAATACCTAATCAATTTTGGGAAGAAGAAAAAGAAGTCTAGAGTGTACGCCGCCTTCTTTTTTGGAAGGACTGGAAGATGTTCTAGATGATGAAATGTTTTTGTTCTTTTTCCCTTACATGAAAGATGTTGACCTAATCTCTTAACTCAAAATCTATTCTTCTATCATATTTTTACAGATCATTAAGAAATAGAGAAATGATGACATCGATTAATAGTTCATAGTCATACGATTGTTAGTTTCCCTCAGATAATTGATGCTAAAGGACGAAAATTTGAAAAAAAAAGCGAAGTAGCAATTGCATGTTTTAGCTAGTTTAGGCATCTTTCTTCTTTACAAAGGTTTTATTCATTCAATCATGAACAGAAATCTCTTTATAACTAGATAAATTCCAGCTGACCTCATATCGTAAACAGTGGAAGCTTGAGAAATAATGTCCTCCGAGCATTGCTCGAGTGTACACCAAGGTGCCAAGCCTGCCAAAAAAACATATTCTACCATTCCTGTCATGCCATGGGGAATAAGAATCTGAAATATCACGCTAGCTACAATTGATGAGAAACTGTTTCACTTATAATTTCCAGGGGATTTGAACAGTACTTTTGGATTTCTATTTGGAATTTGGAATTTATTTTGGACCACATAAATACACAAGGAGAATATATGACAGATTCTATCAACCTTTGGTTGGTTATCTTTCATGTGTTTGAAACAACGTTGTCTGTTCTGTATTTTATATATATATATATATATATATATATATAATTATTTTTTCTTTTGGCATCTTTTCTTATTATCAGGTGGAGTGGAGTGTTCTAAATTTATCCTCGAAGAATTTGTCATTTCCTTGTTGCGCCATCAAACCAGCATATTGTGATCTATTTGGCTAAAGGTATTTCTATTTTTGAAATTCAAATCTTTTGTGTATTGTATGTGAAAGTGAAAAGGCTAGAGTTAAGGCAAAGTGTGGAAATTGTTTACAACATCCCGCGAATTGCATATCGAATTCATGGCGGTAGTTGTCACCTTTGCCTATAAAAGGGATATGCTCAATCAACTGAGGAGGAGTAACACACCGATCCGAAGAGAAAGTGAGAAACTCAGAGTTAAACAGTTTTAGTGAGAATAGAGAAATTCGAGGTCCTAGGTCCGATTCCCTTCTCTACAAATATCGCTTGTATAAAAAGAAAAAAAAACGTATTAAAAATTAGTCAATGAAATTATGAATTAGTGTGATTTATATGACTTAATGTATACTTTTATATCTAGAAAGACTATAGAAACTGGAAATAACAAAAAATTTCATTACATTTTAAAATAATAACTTTAGCTAACCCACCTATTGAAAAATTTATAATTCCGCCCTTGCATACTTTGTCTATGTATTATATAAATACACAACTGATTTTGTCAGTCCTGATCTCTTGGACCCCTGTAGTCCAAGAGATTTATGGTCACTCGCCGTTGGATGTAAATTCAACAGTTGACTTGAATCGGGTAATAATCATTTATGTCATATTGCATTTATATATATTATTTTGAACCATTGGATTAATATCCAACGGTGGGTGACCACAATCTCTTAGACTCCTGTGGTCCAAGAAATCTGGACTGCTGATTTTGTATCTAGTAGCAGTTGGTGGAATAAGGGTAAAGTTGAAGTCATAAAAGAATAAATATTGCTTAATTTATTGTATTTTATATTCTGTCGTCCAATATATGGAGAGCCCTAGGCCCCGGGGCTTAGACTAAATAGGCAAAATGACTAGGAGCAATGTATGCGCCGGACTATTGGGGGTTCACAGATCACAGTTCACGCTTCGCACGTGTATCTGCTGAAAAAGAATTCAACCATACAGCCCAAAGAAAAAAAAAACATATTGCAAATTTGCTAGTAATTTTTCAGTTTGACTGTCATATATTATTGTGATGTTATCAACTCCTGCGTTTAATTTTTATATAATCATTAATTAACATTACATTATAAGTTTTTGGCATATCACTATGCCGTTTACCCGTGTTATAATATGTAAATTAATAACACTATTTGCGCTTATACTTAAAAATTTCCCAAAAATTGCATGTATCATATAGAAAGAATAGAGCCAAGGGAGAAAAGGATACGTAGACTTTTTTTGGTTACAAGAAAAGGGTAGACTTTGATTGGGTCGCTGTCTTATATTTACCAAATTATTCGTAGCCTTATTTAATGCTTGCTTCTCTCATTTAATTAAAGCAAGAGCTTGAAATTAAGCACACATATGATGTCACCGTGCGCAAAAGACAAATAGCGAGCCGGCTTTATATATCTTCAAGAGACAAGTCAAATTTTAAGGCAAATGTGTTATTTGGTAGTTTGTTTGTGTGGCATTTTGGCTTCTACTACGTTTGCCCTCATTACAAGTTTCTCACTCTAACAGCATTTCCACCAGTTGTCCCTTAGAGCATCTCCACCCATAAGGGCTAAGGCAAGGTCAAGGGCAAGCAAGGGCTGCCACTATTCAAGTGAATAGTGGCAGCCTTGCCTTTTTTGGTTCCATCCCAAAAGGCTAGGGCAAGGGCAAAAAAAAAAAAAAGAATATGCAACAAAATATAAACTTGTTATGTATTTATAGGGAAAGTGAATAAAATTGTTATGTATTTATAGGGAAAACATCTATAATTTTTTAGTTTTTTTTATATAAAAAATTGAATTTTTTTGGATTTTTTTGAATTTATTTTTGCTTGCTGACGTTAGCACTTTCGGGCTGAAGCCCAGGCAAGATCTGCCCTTGGGCTTGCCCAGGCTGGTGGGACCCAGGCCTTGCCTGGGCTGTTGGCTGCGCGCTGGAGGCCATTTGGGCTCACAAAGGCAGCCTTTTGCCTGGTTTTGTATGTGCGCTGGACGTGCTCTTACCATGACAAGATTAGCCCTAGAACAGCCACTATTCATGTGAATAGTGGCTGCCCTAGCCCCCTCAAGCAAAATGTGTTTCCAGTAGTTGGGGCTTGCCATGGCAAATACTATTCATTTTTTTGTTTTTTTCACAACTTTGTTTACTTAAACAATTAATTTGGATAATATTTTCGGATAAGATTTTTGGGTTCCTGCGTGTCAATACTATTCATATCTGATAAGATTTTCGGTTTCAAATTTCAGATAAATTTCAGATAAATTTCAAATTTCAAATACATTTCAAAATTCAAATTTCAGATAAATTCAAAATGGCAAATTTCAGATACATTTCGAAATTCAAATTTCAGATAAATTTGAAATTTGAAATTTCATTTGAATTTCAAATTTCAGATAAGATTTTCACCCTCTAAGATTGCGCCGCGTGTCATATCTATCTGTGTATATTTTTCTATAAAACCAGAGGTTCAGCTCATACCTCCCACACCAATTCTTCTCTATATTTTCATTTCTCAAATTTTAGATTTCATTCTCCATTCTCAATGGCAGACATGGAAGAAGTTTTGGAGAGGCAAGAGCGAGAAACTAGAGAAAGAATGCGTAGACGAGCTGCAAGCAAAAGGGCACAGAGAGAACTAGATGAGCAACTTGGCATAGCAGTTGCTTTGTTGGAGGAAGAAAACCAGGGTCGCCGTGGTTCACGAGAAGGCCGTCGCCCAAATGTGGACAGACATAGACATTCCGGGGTAAGAATCTTATGGAAGATTATTTTATCCCACAATCTCTGTACTCTGATGTTCATTTTCGAGGGAGATATAGAATGCAACCCCATTTGTTCAATAAAATCATGCATGATATTTGCAATTATGATGAATATTTTGTTCAAAAGAGAAATTGTGTTGGAAATTTGGGACTTCTTCCAGAGCAGAAGTTCACAGCTGTGATACGAATGTTGGCGTATGGGTCATCTGCTGATCAGGTGGATGAGATTGCTCGGATGGGGAAGTCCCCTGTTTTGGAGAGCTTGGTGCGATTTTGTGATGCAGTGGAAACTCTGTACACCAGAGACTACCTCCGCAGACCTACGCCCAGGGACATGCAAAGGCTTCTCCAAAAAGCTGAGTCTCGAGGATTTTCTGGCATGATTGGTAGCATTGACTGCATGCACTGGCAGTGGAAAAATTGTCCAACTGCTTGGCAAGGGGACTATGGAAATAGAAAAGGGCAGAAAAGTATCATCTTGGAAGCAGTTGCTGGTTTTGATACATGGGTTTGGCACGCCTTCTTCGGAGTTGCCGGATCTCAAAACGATTTGAATGTCCTAGGTCAATCCCGGTGTTCAATGATGTTTTGAGAGGTGAAGCCCCAAATATCACATATGAAATTAACAATACCATCTACCAGACCAGGTATTATCTAGCTGATGGCATATACCCGAGGTGGACAACATTTGTGAAAACAATTCCACATCCCCGATCCCATAAGCAAAAATTTTTTGCTCGCTATCAAGAGGGGGACAGAAAAGATGTTGAGAGGTGCTTTGGTATCCTTCAGGGGCGCGGCACTTCTATTTGACGAGGAGGTGCTTAGGAGTATAATGATGACTTGTATCATCCTCCATAACATGATTGTGGAAGATGAATATGATTACGATGCTGATGACGTGTATGAACCAAATCCCATGGACACGGCCCTAACACGAATTTATGAAAAACCAGTGGGGCCAAATGGAGAACCAGTGCAACATGAACCGTTGGTTAGAGACGGTAGTTTCATGCCCCGTATGATTGATCGCTACACGGAGATGCAATCGTCCTATATTCATGAACACCGTCAAGTTGACTTGATGGAGCATTTATGGGCGGTGAAAGGCAATGAAGGAAATGAAGGTGAATGAAGTGAAGTGAAGAAGTTGTTTTTAATTTATTATGTTTATGTTGTATGTTGTTTATTTTTTGTTGTGGGTTGGTTGTTTATGTTTTATGCTTTGGTTGTGGGTTGTTTATTTTTTATGCTTTGGTTGTGGTTTGTTTATTTTTTATGCTTTGGTTGTGGTTTGTTTTTTTTATTTTATGCTTTTGTTGTGATTTGTTTGTTTGTATTTTTTTTTTTTTTTATGCTTTGGTTGTGGTTTGTTTTTTATGTATGGAATGTTTTGAATAAAAAGGATTTTTGTTGAATATTTTCTTTATTGACTAAAAGAAAAGCAATACAACTAATAAAATAAAATACATGAATTAAAAAAAACAAAAAATACAATGAAATCAAAGGCAAGTAAACTAAGACATGAAAGGCAAACAAACTATTTTAATGGTTTCCATCATTTAACCAATCCGTGTTGCTAGGTCCATCGTCACGAAAAAGTCTTCGTCTCATAACATCCCTTCGTTCTAGCTTCCAAAATTGTTTTGTTTCAGGGGACATATGGCTTGTATCCATGGCCATGGTTTCCCGATCTTTTTTTTTTCAATGTTTTGTTCGCGTACATACTCCCTTTCTTTGCGTACATACTCCCTTTCTTTTGCATATTCTACTTGAATAGCCATATCGTGCTCTTGTTGTTTCAAGTCCATTTCAATTCTCATGGCTTGGTGCTTTGAAAGTTCCTCCAAAAATTGAGATGCATTCTTGCTAGAATTACTCCCTCTCTTCGCCTTCGCCGCCTTCCTCCCAATAGGCCTTGGCTCATTTTCAATGGGTGAGTCTTGACTCATCGGGGAATCCATAGGTGAATCCGATGCCGGCGCCTCATGAAGTGGAGTCTCGTTCAAGACTACCGTCGGACCGGTTGGAATAATTTGGAATCTCTTACAAGTCTTCACCACCTCCCAACAATGGGTATGGTTGAAACTTTTTTTCCCTTGCCCAGTAGCACCAAACCACATTTGTGCTTGCATAATCTATAAAAAAAAATGAAATGGAAATGCAAGAAAATTTATAAAATATTGGCAATGCAACATGTAAAAAAAAACTAATGGAAATTAAAGAAATTTTAAAAAAATGCAACATGTATTAAAAAAAACTAGAGACATATTAACAAAATATATAAATTGCAAGAAACATTTAAATAAAAATTAATATGACATAGAAATTAATAGAAGAAAAATGACAAATAATTTACCTCACTGCTAAGATTTTCTCCGCTTCGATGGTTGTCAATCGCTTTTGCTAAGGCATTTCTCCATTTCCCCAACTCTTTATTAAGAACTTTCCACCTACTAGATAATGCCATTTCTGTACGTGTAGAACCAATTGCCCTTTCACAAAATGCTTGATGAATTTTTTTCCACATATGAGAAAATTTAATCTCATTGCCCGTTACGGGACAATGACTAACTTGGACCCAAGCCTCACACAAGCTAACATCTTCCATCATGCTCCATGCCCCTCCATTTTCATTAGAAGAACCCATAATATGATAGAAAAAAAATACAACTTCAAAGTGAAAAAATATTGAATAGAAAGTGAATAAATTTTGAGGAGAAAGTGAACAATAGTAGAAGGAGAAGAAAATATATGAGGATTTGGTGTTAAAAGTGAAGAGTATTGGTTGGTATTTATATACACAAAAAATTTATTAATTTGTGTGTATTTTAAAAAAAAAATTCGATTTTTTTTCAATTTTTTATTGCAGAAAAATTGGCTGCCGTTGGATTGAAGAAAAAATTCGAATCGGAGCGACCAGAGGCTGCCATGTGTCAAGTAGCCGTTGGCGGCTACTGTAGCGGTGAATTCGAATTTTTTTTTAACGTTGGCGCGTGCAATGCACACGCCAATGGTAAAAAAAATTTGAATTCGGGAGGGCTGACGCCAGCCTGGCGTCAGCAATGACGTCTACGCCCTTGGGCCCGAGCTCGGGCCGAAATCGCCTTCGGGCCTGCCCAGTCTGGTTGACCCCACGCTCGCCCGGGCTGCTTCTTCATTGCTGGACCTCCTTTTTTTGCCCAACCCCCCCCCCCCGCCCCCCAAGCCGAGTCCACCTCCTCTGCTGGACTTGCTCTAAAGAGATGACCCTTTATTGCTAGAATACATGATGGAACCCAATTACCTTAACTTTTCACATAATCGCGTTGTTTGTTGCCTCACTAACATGAAAAGAAAAAAGCATGTTGCATTTACATAATTTTTCGATTCAAATGATATTCTATATTTAATTTATGCAAGTGAATTTAAACTTTGTTAAAAATGAACAGTCTCATTATCCTTACCAATTCACATAACCAATATCCTTATTTTGATTAATCAAATTATACTTGAGGGAGAGCCATGCAAATTTTGAGAAATCAAATTCTCACGCATCAAATATATATATGTAGTGACACGTGGGCAAATAAAATTACGGTTTGCTTAAATTCTCATCGAACATTTCCAGATGAGTTAGATTAGAAACAAGGATGCTACATAGATGATCTGGTGTCGATAATATATAGCTTCCACGTTGCAATACGAAGTTACTATCTAACTGATAAATTAACTTTGGACGTTCTTGTAGTTTGCAATGCGGCCACATTTGCACTCAAAGATTGATCGCAGCTTAACAGTGGAGTTGATTTATTTTCAAATCCTTGGCTTGGCTTGGCCTCACACATTAAGCATATCTCCTTATCCATTTCATTAAAGTAATGTTGATATCATTTCCCCTTCACATCCTTTCCTTCCTTTCAAAGATATGATATATTTCTTTTCTTATTTTTTTGGGTAAAGTCGAATCTCGAGCAGAGATTAATCTCATTCTTCGAATGTGGGGACACATCGTGATATATATATTTACCAAAAGATATGATATATTTCAATTAATATTCATAGAATTTTTTTTTAAAAATAAAGATATTAAATTGGTGATATAAAGAATATATGCCTGTAGAATAAACTTTGCTTTTATCTGCTTCTTCTAGATAAATTCGTTAAGTGCAATTGCAGATCCAACCTAGCTCCCAGAATCATATATCCAAACGGCCTTTTGAATTGATATTGATCGAAATTGTCTTTGTTGAACAGTGACCTTCTGTCACAACAGGACAGCTAGCTTATCCTGATTTCTGAGAGGCCACAGGTTGAAAATTATAGCCATCAAAAACTTTGGAACAAGGGAAACCCCGTGTTGCTTCTGCCAATTAATTTACCACTTCCTTGTCTCTTTCAGTTTTGCGAACTTTGCATGTTGGGGTAAAGAAACAAGTTAATAAAACAGCACGAGCTGCATATGCAACTACACTACACATATCACATGCAATGTTTTTCAACACGCATGTCTTTAAACCTAATTTCTGTTTGTTAATTTTGACTATTATGTCAGTTGATCAGAGTAATATGTCCGCTTCTTTATATTTGAAATTTAAATTTATCTTCCTGTAATTTATATATAGTAATTTAAAATATCCCATTATAAAAAACACATACAAAAGTCGGATTTTTATCTATTATTAGAGTTTTAAGTTCCCACGTATTATATTGAGATTAAAAATGAAATGCTATTAAAAAACAACGAAAATTACTCTCGTTTAACCCTTCGTCACTAGATAGAAATTGTCATGCAATCAGTGGCGGAGCCACTCCTAGACCTGGAGTGGCCTTGGCCCCCCCATATTTTTATAACTCATCTATTATATTATATATAATATATAGAATTTGTAATAAACAACTTAGAATTTAAGTTAAAATTTCCTCCAATATTAGACATGACTCAATTAAAAATATTTAGTTCTAAACATGTAAGTATTGAACACTTAGGTGTTTTATATACTTGTATTTTCTACTTCGACCTCCCTAACTTTACAATTCTAGTTCTGTATGCAATTATTAATTGAAGAGACATGTAACTTGAAGTTAACGTACATCTATTTATCTATTGTGATATGTACAGGAAGAATCGGTCATTAGCTTAGTGTCGTGGTAGAGTCACAAACTCACAGCCTCACAAGTCAAACAGTCAAAATATATACCACAAGCACAACACTTTCTGTCTGCTTTCATTTCATATGCATTATTAAAGAATGTAAAGTTTCATATCATAAATTTGACAAATATAATACAATATTATGAGTAGTTTTATTATGAATAGTATCGAGACATTTTATAATAAAATCTCACACTTATCGAGTTTGATATGTAGTATTGTTTGAAAGCGTATCTTTGTGAATACAGGTAATATATGCATAATTTCCGGAGTTTTGTAATAGCAATAAGACAAATAAGTCCGCGGTCGTAGTACTAGCAGAGGGGTAAGAGTGGTGAGTCATGAGTTTTGGTGATGGTGGTGGGTATCGGGTATGATCTTAAAAAGCTAAAATTTGACTAACTTTCAAATCCTCCATCAGTATTAGTTTAATCCAAAAATATCCAATTAGTTTTGTGGTCATCAATCTGGCATGCAACTTGGATTTCCATTCTGCCAGGGGATCTATTTATTTAAGTAATTTGATTGTTATGCTTGTGTCAAAGATTAAAAGATGAAAGAATATGTTCTTTTTTTCTTCTTTAATTAGTCATAAATTAAAAGAGCTAGTAACAGTGGGGAGAGGATCAGCAAACTTTAAGATTTATATAGACCCCCCCTCCTCCCTCTTTTAACATCCCCAATCTGTGAAGGGCTTATATACCATAATTAGGAAGGTGAGGCACCTACACCTTTACATTTATTTTGCCTATTTCTTTTATTTTCAGGTCAAGATGATTTGATGCTTCCCTATCTCAACCAAAGCAGTTTCAAAGTTAAGAACCTACCCTTTATTTATATTGCCAAATTGGATGTATATGTAGTGTTGGAAAGTAATTAGCTTATTCTCTGTAGTAACATGGGGGAGATATTTCAAAAGGGATCAAATGAAGTCATTTTCTAAAGGTTTCTCTCTCCCCAAGTTGGAGCCTTTCTCATATCCTTCCCCCACTCTTTATATCTCCCACCAGTCATCACTCTTTATTTCTAATCAAAATCCTCTGCCACCGAAGGATCCAAATTAATTAGAACCCAAGTGGGGAAAAAAAGGAGGCAGAGAAAATGGTGGGTTCCTCTCTCTCTCTCTCTCTCTCCCTCCTTTACTTTCATCCCTCACACTTTTCCTTTCATGCTGGTTTCCTTTATTGGAACCACCTTCTAAGCCTCATGAGTTTTGGTCCTGTAGGAACAAGAACAGCAGCTGAGCACCAGATGGGAAGGCTATGTTGACTGGAGGAACAGAGCTGCAATCAGAGGCCGCCATGGTGGCATGCTTGCCGCCTCCTTTGTCTTGGGTTTGTATCCATATCTCTCAATTCCTTCCTCAAAACAGAAAAACAAGAATTGGGTTTTTGAAATGATTGATTATATTCTGTTTCTCAATACAGAAGTTTTAGACTTTATGTAATGAATGGTGTTGTGTATGTTTATATGCAGTGGCGGAGATATTGGAGAACTTGGCATATCTGGCAAATGCAAGCAATTTGGTGCTTTATTTATCAAAGTATATGCATTTATCTCCATCCAAAGCGGCCAACAATGTCACAGACTTCATGGGCACAGCCTTCCTTCTGGCCCTTCTTGGTGGTTTCTTATCCGATGCTTTTTTCACAACTTATCACATCTACTTGATAAGTACAGTTACTGAATTTCTGGTAATTATACGTACACCTCCAGTCCCTCTCTCTCTCTCTCTCTCTCTCTCTCTCTCTCTCTCTCTCTCAGAGTATTTTGTTCACTTGTGCTTGCAACTTTCTTTCTGTTTCCTTTTTGTTAATTAGTTGCTTTCTTCTATTGCTAAGTAATCTGCGGCTGCACACATATATCTGGCCTCTGTTGCGCACATATTGATATAACTTTCTCCTTAATTCAATATCCCTATGCATTTCTTCAATTCTTTATACTTTATCATAAAGAATAATGGTGTTGATTCTCTCGAGGGAATCCAGGCACACGTGGCTTGCAAATTGCAACAGGATCATGTTTCTGTCAGAAATCAGAGTCTGTTGCAAGCAAACGCCATAAAACCCTCTCAGCCTCTCAGGAGTCAGGGATTGAAAACTATTGTAATATTCAACGCACGCATTTGGTCGTAGTTTTGGCCTTGAGAAAACCACTGCCCATTTTTTTTCTGATCAAAATTATTAGGTGGGTTTTTAGGCCTTGATATGATTTTGTTTCTTTAACCCCAAAACACAAAACTTTGTTTGTTTTGTGTTGTTGGGTTGGGATATTTTTATGTCATGGGATGCAAATTCGTGTTGAAGGCAACTCAACATTCAATTGTGCCAAAATCATGTTTTACACATATACAACTCATGCAACGTAGAGCCAATTAGAGTGAAAGCCTCAGGGCCTATGTGGCTTTGCGTTTGTCTTTTGTTTTTGGGAGGTCAATTATGTTTTTGTCTCATGTCATGCCATGACAATGAGAAACTTCGATGCCTCAATTTCAGCTTGACAGCAATGCATGCATCTACCTTTGTCCTCTTCTCCCTTCTCCCTTCAGAAAAATACTTTGTACTATTTTGTTATTTTTGACAAATAACGTTATGACATGCGTGATAACACTTTCAGGCATTCTCTTTACTAGACCACCCGTACATGATAAGATCTTACTATTATCACCGATAGTGCACCAGCTTCATGCAATATGCTGGCTCAAATTCTGCCACGTACGCACTCCTCCCTCACTGCCTGATCTTCTATCTAACCCACGTATATCCAAGTTTTGGGAGACATAGTTGTACCAAAAGTCGTAGTGTCATCGTCGAAACTATGGTAATTTCACATATATAGTAGCTGAAAAATCCGTATCTACATTAAATTTCCTTGTTTTGGTTTTTCCCATCCAAGTTCACGAACCACGTGTGTGGTTACAGTTTTGATAAGAGGGCCAGAGGCAAATAGAGCAATGATTTTTTATTATTTAAAAGTACATCAAATTAGAGCCATCAACTATGATATATAGACCCCAAGAACATTACTGCATCCGTAGTGACATTTGTGATGACAAGTCTTTGTTCATGCGATAGTGTCCAAAATTTGAATCGGGAATCAACATGTGGCTTGGGGACCCAATTTTGTGATGCCCAACCAAACTAGCTAGACTCTTTCTTTGTTTGTTCTTTGGATTATGTGTTGACTGTTGAGTGTTAGATAGAATAGAAGCAGAAGCTTAAAAACTATTTCCTTTTGGTCGAAACGTGAGTTACGCCAGTTGACTAGCATAGTAAATCCGCTACCTAATACCTATGTTCGAAAGTTGTGGACCCCGTTATTTATGGCTTTCTTTTAGATGATGGGACAAAGGCCCAACAATATATGTCAATGTATGTTGGTCTGGATCAACTTTTGAGGCTATTCATGGCAGTTGGGTCAGTACCAAGGATAAAACCAAACTTTTCCTTTGGACAATTTATCATAAGTTAACTGCTTGAATTTTACATGACTTATTGTTAACAATTTTAATATCAAACATTTGTTACAGGGTTTAATCTTACTCACAGTGCAAGCTCGCTTACCTTCACTGAAGCCACCAACATGCAGTCCAGACAGCCTCAATAATCCATGCCAAGAAGTTGAAGGTGGAAAGGCTGCCCTGCTGTTCATAGGCCTCTATCTGGTGGCATTGGGTGTTGGAGGGATAAAGGGCTCCTTACCTTCACATGGAGCTGAGCAATTCGATGAGAGCACCCCACAAGGAAGGAAGCAGAGATCAACCTTCTTCAACTACTATGTATTCTGCCTTGCTTGCGGCGGCCTAATTGCGGTGACGCTGGTGGTGTGGATTGAGGACAACAAAGGATGGGAATGGGGTTTTGGAATTGCAACTATTAGCATATTGTTGTCTATACCAGTCTTTCTTGCTGGCTCCACTCTTTACAGGAACAAAATACCTCGTGGAAGTCCACTGACAACAATTTTCAAGGTAAGCCAAAGATGACAAATATATATGTCCATGGCAGATCATTTTTGTTCTTCAAGTAATTTAGCCCCTCTAAGATTCTAATGCTCTTCAAATTCAATCATAGGCACTATGTATCTCATACACATCATATAGACAATCATGTCCAGAAAACTAATCAATCATCCTTGACTCCCAAGTAAACTAATTTAGCTTCTGCTTGTTAATTTTTTTGTTTTTGTTGTAGGTTTTGATTGCTGCAACACTTCATAGTTGTATGACCAAAAGTCCAAGCAATGCCATTGCAAGCATGGCCCCAACCCCTTCTTCTCCAACCCCAACCAGTAAAGCAATCCAAGAAGGAAACACCACGGAGAAGGAGGCGTCCACTGCTGATGATCAAGATCAAGCCCCAACACAAAGCCTCAAATTCCTAAACAGAGCAGCGCAGGTGAACAACCCAGCACATAAGGCACTAGAATGCACATTGCAACAAGTAGAAGAAGTCAAAATTGTGCTGAAAATCCTCCCCATATTCGCTTGCACCATCATGCTCAATTGCTGCTTAGCTCAGCTCTCAACGTTCTCTGTCCAGCAAGCTGCAACCATGGACACAAAGCTTGGTTCTTTGAAAGTCCCACCAGCTTCTCTCCCCATTTTCCCTGTAGTCTTCATCATGATCCTAGCACCAGTCTATGACTTCTTCATCATCCCATTTGCAAGAAAATCGACAAAATCCGAAATGGGGATCACTCACTTGCAACGAATTGGAATCGGTTTAGCTCTGTCCATCATTGCAATGGCAATAGCAGCTCTTGTCGAGATTAAGCGAAAGCGAGTTGCTTCCAACTCAGGGCTACTCGACTCGAAAGAGCCATTGCCCCTCACATTCTTTTGGGTTGCACTTCAGTACTTGTTCCTTGGGTCTGCAGACCTCTTCACATTGGCTGGACTGTTGGAATTTTTCTTCACAGAAGCACCAACAAGCATGAGATCTTTGGCCACATCTCTTACCTGGGCATCTTTGGCCATGGGGTATTATCTTAGCTCAGTGATTGTTTCTCTAGTTAACGATGTTTCAGGCAAATACTCCAAGCACAAATGGCTCTCTGGAAGCAACCTAAACCATTACCATCTTGAGAGATTCTACTGGCTCATGTGTGTTCTCAGTGGATTAAATTTCTTACACTACCTTTTCTGGGCCACCAGATACAAATACAGACCAGGAAGACCAAATAAGTAAAGTGAAACAGAGTTTTGGGATATATATTCTCAACTTGTCAGACAACTACCTGGGCTGTATATAATGGGCCAAATGCTGCATCTTCATTGCCTTGCGGTACAAGGAAGATCAAATCTTGGGTGATCTAAGAACAGTTTTTATCTTGTAATCATCAGTTCTCTGTAATAATATAAAATAGTAAATTGGTTCATCTTGTCAGATTGGCAATGCATCATGTGCGATGTGCCATTTGCAGATGACCAATGTTTTTGTTGCAAGCAACCATAACCAACCTATGCTTCTTAATCCCTATATTAGGCTAGTTACAAAAAGGGGTGACTAGTTGAATCATCTAGAACTAGGATGGATTAATAGAAAAGGGGTGACTACAAAATAGAAAAGTATAGATGTGGGTTTGACCAATTGGTCAGGACAGTGAGCTTACTCCCTTGCACCCGAGTTTGATTACTCTTTTCGTACATTAAAATAGTATAGAATGCCGCTTTGTTAAAAAAGAAAGTAAAAAATAGAAAAGGTAGTAATGTTCAGATTGCTAATTACCCAGGGGTAAATAAACCCTGTTTTAATGCTTTCCAGTACATAGTTGTTGCTTGACCAATTAAAAACCTGCATGTGAAGATCAATTCGTTTGGTCACGCGATAAAACGTTGAGCTGGTCAAAAAAATTCTTAACTGACTACATTATTACTGTTTATAATTAATGTAATTAAATCCCACAGTAATTCTCAGTCAAATCACACGATAATTCTTTAACTGATTCCCTTTCTCTCGTCCGCCATCAGTCTCATTAGCATTACTGTGATCATTACAATTCTTAACAAATAAAATAAAAGTAATTTTAAAAAATTTCATTCAAAATTTGGTAATCTATGCCCCAAATAATTCCTAAAAGTCCTAACACCAAATCCAAATTACTGCACCTTCACCCACACAGCGTGGCTGGGAGTGCCAGCGTGGACAAGAAAAAGCATGTAGTATCCAGGTGGGGCCACCGTGGTCTTCGGTGGGCCATACGCCGCAATCTTGTAAGCAAACGCGGACAAGTTCTCCAAGCGCGCCACGTCCAAAACCACCATCCTCTGATTCATGGAGAAGGAGTGAGTCGTAAACGACGGCGTTATGAGGACCACTGAAATCCCGGGATCGGCCCGGTACACGGATAACATAAACGTAACAGAAAACATCTGACCGTACGATACGATGCTGTCCCTCGCTTCGATGGTCAAGATCGAAGGACGCAATGCTGCCAAGAGCGGGCCCAGGTACGGCGGCTGATAGGCCTCCAGGCTGAGGTCGGTTGGGAAGGGTCTCGCCGTGAAATTGTACACCTCGTGCGGGTTGCTCCCGCCCACTAGGATACTGCCATCTGGCAAAAGCAAAGCGGACGAGTGGTACATTCTGGGAGTGCTGGACGGGTTAAGCACAACGAATCTGAGATTCGGGTCGGGCTCGTAGGTTTTATACAAAACCGGGTTGAAGACGGGGTTCGCCGCGTCTTCCCACCCTGCCGTTCCGTTTGACGCTCCGTTGAGGATGATGACGTCGCCCGTAGGAAGGAGAAGCATGTCGGACATGACACGTGGCATGGGCATTTCCTCCATGACCCATTTCGGATCCGGGTCGGTCAACTTGATCCGACCGCAGCTGTTGGAGGCGCTGACGAAGACTCGGTTCAAATTCGACATGTTAAACGCACCGGGTGGCGACCCGCCGCATATCAGCACCTCGGCTTCGGGTTTATCCGACCCGTCTAAAGACCCGTTCATTTTTAGCGGGAGGAGCACCGAGGACCCTGTGCTGGGGTAGGTCCGCTTGATGCCATCGGGTATAACCGGTAACTCCTTGACGACCCGGTTCTGCTTATAGTCAAGCAAGATTGACCGGTTATTGGCGAAGATGAAGAGGTTGCCGTCCGGCAAGAGATGCAAGAAGGGATAAAGATTGTTCTCCTCGTAAGGGTCGGTGGTCTCTGCCAAGAAGCTGAGGTAGTATCTCTTGGACGACACGTCGTCCGTCTTGGGGTAGAACTCGTAGGAGAAAGCTCTCCGCCCTCCGACAACGATGACGCGTCCGTCGGGCAAGATTTGGGTGGAGGCGTACCAGCGGCCGTCGGCGAGGTTGACCGGGAGCTCGGTCCACTCGCATTTTCCGTCGTCGCAAGAGGCGATTGTGCGGATTTTTCGGATGCCCGGGCCGTACCCGCCGGTCTGAATGAGGGTGCCGTTGGGGTCCAATGAGCCAGAGGAGCACCACGTATCGGAGCTGACGTAGAGGGGGCGGATATTACCGGAAATGACGTCGTATTGGAGGGAGTGGGCGGTGCAGTCTGTGATGGTTCTGTTGTGGTGGTGGGTGTCGTTGTACTTGCGGCAGCCGGTGCCGGAGGGGAAGGAGAAGTTGGAGGGGCCCATGTCCGTACGGTCGAAGAGGATGACTTTGTCGTTCTTGAGGAGTTGCATGTGCATTGCAGAGACTCCGATGCTTTTGTGGAGAAGAACCCACTGCCCCCCGGCGGAGACGTTACTGGTAGTAGCATTAATGGAAGAAAACGGCGTCGGATTGGTCAAGTACTGGGAGTGGGAAACAATGAAGAGATAAGACAATAAGAGGGGGATGGCGTAGAAGAAAACGGAGGATGATAAAGAGAGGTTCTTGAAAATGAAAGCCATGGCCGACGACTGGTTTCTTGGTTATTTTGGTTCTTGGGGCGATTGGGGTTTATCTCTTTATAAAAGGAAGTGGGTTCTGTTTTACAAATCAAAAAAAGAAGACTGAGAGTGTGATGATGACAATATGCGAAGGTCTTAGCTGTGCATGGTGGAGGTGGCCTTAGCTAGCTAGGTCTTCTTTGCTGACACTGTCTCATTTATATACACACTACCAAATACATGCATATTAGAGGGCCCACAGGTGACAGGTCAGATGACTAAAAGAGTCAAACTTGGGCCTGACCAGGCCCAAAAGCTGACGTAATTCGAAGTTGTCATATAGATTCAACCTACCTATTATTGCAAAAAGATTGGTTTGTTTTTTCGGTGAGGGGCTTTTGAATTTTCTCTCCTGGGAAACATTAATTTAACATATGGTAGTAGTCATCAATGCGCTTGTATTTTCGTGGGGTAAAATGGTAATATGGCGAATTAGTGTTGACGTGGATGTTCGTCAACTCTTGTGTGTTTCTGAACTGGATGGAATTAATCAGATATTCACTGTAACTTTTGTTTACTTTCTCTGCCAAATGCGCAGGTTCTGTGAATGGTGCGCTTAGCTTAGCTTAGTTGAGGTTTTCACCCAAAAATAAAGAAGCTTAGTTGAGGTTGTGTTGGCTTAATCTTGATTAAGTATTTGGTTCACCTACTAGATTACCTTCCTTTTTATTTATTTATTTATGATTACGGGACACGTTTTTACTTGTTTAAGTACACGAATGTATTCAAAATACATAAGAAAAAGGTTAAGTGAAGCAATTGATGATGTTGTTGATGATCCTAGTTTTTAGTAAATTGAGACTCATAAAATTCATTTTAAATCACATACAACTCTTTCCTTTAGTTTTTTATTTAAAATATCCAATTTTTTCAAATAATACTCGATGACTAGGATCCAACTAAGCAAGTTACCTAATATAACTTAAAATATGATTTATTGTACTTTTCGGATTCCAAAACTACATGTGTTTGTAAGTTAATGTGTTATGAGGGGTGTAACTAATGACACCCATTGAATTTGGAAAGATCTCCAAATAGTTGTAATGGATGTAGGAATTAATTTAGAAACTTATTTAAAATTAAATATTAAATTCCACATTAAAGTATCAGTAATCTATTTTTGAATTAATAGTGCTTTCCTTCTATGAATTATGACTAGTAATCTATTTAAAGTATTAGTAATTTAAATTCAATATTAAATTTAGGAAGTAATGTTGTTGTCTTTAATGAATTATACGACCAATATTCTATTTTATTATAGTGTTATGAATAATAGTGTACATTCTAATTATGTTGAAAAATAATTTGATAATCTATTTATTGTTTTGTTTTTAAAATATTTTTTTTAATGAACCTATTTTTTCTCCAAATATTGTACGTATTTTTTTTCTTTATTACTTGTTTTATGAAAAATAATTTGATCATCTTTTTATTGTATGAAAAATATATATATATATATATATATATATTTTTTTAAATGTGCCTATTTTTTCTCTCAAAATAATGTACCTATTTTTTTTTTTCTAATAATGTACCTAGTAAAACAATACCTAGTATAATGAACCTTTTTTTCCTCTCAAAATAATGTACCTATTTGTTTTCTCTAATAATGTACCTAGTAAAACAATTACCTAGTATAATGAACTTATTTTTTTCTCTAAATAATGTACCTATTTTTTTTCTCCAATAATGTATACCTAGTAAAACAATTTACCTAGTATAATGAACTTATTTTTTTCTTCTAAATAATGCACCTATTTTTAATGTACGAAAATTTCAATTTACAAAGTAATTGACCTATTTTTGACCTAGGTACATTATTACAAAGTATACCTAGTATAATGAACCTATTTTTTTCTCTAAATAAAGTACCTAATTTTTTTTTTAAATATTTAGTGGTATACCCATTTCTAGCACTAATATTATAAATAAATCATACACAATTGAATTTCTATAAACAAACCCAAAAAATGACAGCTGGTCTTATTGAATTTAATATTAATTATTAAATTACTTTAATGCCCTATTAAGTGTTTTGGGTATTTTTATGAGATTTTGGGGTTGGGTTTGTCTTAAGAAATTGATGGCAGTTTTGTAATTTATAAGAAGTTAAAAGCTTTTTTGTTATGTTGTAAATGGCCTTTGAGTGTGTTTCTAAAGTCCATTTCATATGGGGTATTTTTATAATTTGGGCTCTCATATTGGGTATAATAGTGAATCTCCCTTTTTTTTTTTCTCCAATAATGTATACCTAGTAAAACAATTTACCTAGTATAATGAACTTATTTTTTTCTTCTAAATAATATACCTATTTTTAATGTACGGAAATTTCAATTACAAAGTAATTGACCTATTTTTGTTAATTTTGTTTTGGTAAATAATATACCTATATTTTTATACGTATATATTTATATTTATATTTTTCATATGTACATTATTGGATATGTAATTTACATATTTTTTTTAATTTGCAATTTTAAGGGGTCATATGTTAGAGGGAATGGCAAGCAAAAGAAATAGGGTGATTGATATGCTATTAATAGGGAGTTTTAGTTACAATTATGGCAGTTAATGAAATGCTTGGAATAAATTATAAATAAAATATGAAGTCTGATGACAATGATGTAAAAACATAGGAATACTATGACCTCTTATATCCTACTGCTCATTTAAGTTTGAAATTGGGTTTTATACATAGATTTATAGAATGATGGGTATATGTCTAGGAAATAGAAATTGTAGGGACCTATATTGGACAAGCCCTTTTTACCATCACATTTGTGGTAATTTGAAAGCTAAACTTAAGGTGTTTTAATTCAATGCCTAATCCAAAAATAATTATCTGATTTATTATCTTAGGTTGTTTAGCCAAGAAGGAAAAACCTTGATGCATGAATTGGTGATTTCTAGGGTGTTATATATGCGTGTGGCCAGCTGCTGAGGATTGTTGCTTGATAACTTTGGGGCCACAATAGGCCTAGAAATTGTTCACGTATTTACCTTTGTTTCATTTATGGGACAGCTTATTTAAGTAACTAATTGTGCTAACGGTCTAGTTCAGTGAAAAATGATATTGACTTGCAGTGCAGAGGTCTTAAGTTCGAACTCCCAGAGCATCATAGTTGTGTTGTGTGGTGTTTGTGTGAGAAATGTTGACATGAGTTAACTTACTAAATCAATGAGATTTATTTCCTAAGTTATTAGGTGATTTACTTCCTTGTTTCATATAGTTGACACATCTTGTATAATTAGGAGATATTCCCCTAATTAATTACTCTATGTTTTCCTTATAAACTCCTATATATACCTCTTACGGAGAAGAATACAATTAACCTAAAGTATTCAAACCATATTCATATTTTAGCATCGTATCAAAGCAATCGATCCTAGATTGTTTTTAAGTCCTCAAATTCAAACACAAACCATAAATCAAATTCCTCAAATCCAAATCCTAAACTCTAAAATCAAATCCTCTTATCAAACTTCCTAAACACATACCTTTATCTTACTCTCAAATTGTTCTGCTGCAATGGGCGATGTCTCGCTTCCGACCAGCGGAGGATCTTCCACCCACACTCCTAAAATCGTTACTATTCAAAGTGACAACTCCCCGCTCCCTGCCGGCGTCACTCTGACTGAGACCAATTATGCCTTATGGTCTCAAGTCATGGAGAAGAGCATTGTTGCACAAGAAAAATTGGGTTACCTAACCGGTGACACTCCAAAGCCTTATGAGCTCTTGTCCACCTATAACAAATGATGTACCGAGAACTTTTGAGTCAATGGGTGGTTAATCGACTCCATGTCCCCGGACTTGATGAATCGTTTCATCCAGTTAAATACTGCCAAAGAAATCTAGGCTGCCGTCAAGAAGACTTACTATGAGGGTGGTGATGAAACTTATCTTTTGGATCTCAACAAACGGGCATTCATTGTTAAACAAAATGGTACACCAGTTCATAAATTCTACAGCCAGTTGCAGGGCATCTTTCAAGAAATTGACCATCGGAGTCCTATCTGCGTGCACTGCGCATTCAACGTGACTGAGCGCTAGACAGAACTGGATCATCTTCGTGTTCACCTTTTTCTTTCCGGTCTTGACCCTGAGTTTGATCAAGTTCGGGGGGAAATCCTATGCAAAGATCCTAAATTAGACCTTGATCAAACCTTTGTCTATGTTCGTCGTGAAGCTCAACAAAGAATGACTATGATTAGTGCTAAGGAAGCTTCTGTAGTGGTAACTCAACGTCAAATGTGGCCCCAAACTTCTACCGGTGGCTCTTCTCAGAATAAGGCCTCAGGATCTCGTCCGAAGAAGAAGTGCACCCACTATGAAGGAGACAAACATACACGTGCGGGTTGTTACGAACTGATTGGGTACCCTGATAGATGAGACCACTCCAAAGCGCCCCGCAAGAATAGGAGCAAAGCACTCAACATATCTTCCGAATCAGATCCTATAAGTCCTGCTGCTTCGACTACACCGGCTCTAACATTTGCCTTTATAACCACAACAAGTACCAAATGTTATGTTTTAAATACTTTATCCAAGAAAAACAAATGGATCATTGACTCATGAGCAACTGACCATATGACATTTGATACTTGACAAATTACCTCTTATACATCGTCTCCTCAATCGATGGTGTCTACTGTTAATGGTACCATCTCCCATGTGATTGAGGAGGGTTCTCTCTCTCTCTCTCTCTCTCTCTCTCTCTCTCTCTCTCTCTCTCTCTCTCTCTTTTCTGACTCCCTCAATTTGAATTCCGTGTTGATTATTCCATCCTTGCGCCATAATCTATTATATGTTGCCCAAATTACTACAGCTTTGGATTGCATTGTAACCTTTTGGCCAACTCATTATGTTTTTCAGGATATTCTCAGTAGTAAGACGATTGGTTGTGGTACTATGAGGGGCAAACTTGTCTACTCGAACTTGGAGCCTGACAGTGAAGCCAGAGTTGGTCAAGCTTGAGAAACAAACTGACGAAGTATGGTTATGGCATAGAAGTCTTGAACATGCTTCATTTGGATATTTACATGAGTTATTCCATCCTTATTCACCAATTTAGATATTTCAAGTTTTAAGTGTGACATTTGTGAACTGGCCAAGAGTCATCTTATTCTTTTTCCCTTAAGTTCAAATAAAAGTTTGGTTCTGTTTTCTCTTGTTCATTCTGATGTTTGGGGACTTGTTAAAATTGCCACTCTGAAGGGAGCTTGATGGTCTGTTACATTTATTGATGATTGCATACGTATGACTTGGGTTTCCCTTCTCAAATTTAAAGGGGAAGTCAATTTAAAATTTCAACAGTTTCATAAAATGGTGGAAACACAGAGCCTTAATCCAGGTTCTCCGTTTTAACAATGGCGGAGAATTTCTCAACCAAGGTTTTAACAAGTTCTTACAGGATCATAACATCATACATCAACACTCATGCCCATACACTCTCCAACAAAATGGGGTGACTGAACGAAAGAACATACATTTATTAGAAGTACTTCGTGCCTCTCTCTTTGATACAAATATGTCTTGGTCATTTTGGGGAGAGGTCGTCCTCTCTGCAGCTTACCTTATCAATCGTATTCCCTCTAGTATCTTGAATTTCCAAACACCACTTCAAACACTTCACCACCATATTCAAATATCTCTCACCCCTAACCTTGAACCACGGATTTTCGGTTGTGTCGTATTTGTACATTTACATGATCACCAATGAAGCAAATTGGATCCCCTAGCAGAAAAGTGTGTTTTCATTGGCTATGCTCCTCATCAGAAAGGCTATCAATGTTATCACCCTCCGAGTCAGAAGTATATACCTCTGTGGATGTCGTGTTCTCAACACGACATATTTTTTAGTTGCACTTGAGGAGAATCTAGAATCTAACACTCCAAAGATTCTAGAGTTTTTTTTTCAGCAGGACAAGTTTGTGCCTAAAAGCTACTGGTCGCCTCCCTTTATTCCTTCATGGGTAGAGCCTTAGTTTCAAAACGATCAGTCGACTCCATGCTGTCAAAATCAGGAGGAGGAAATTGAACTGTTTTATGAGATTTTGTGCGCTCCAGACCTACCTTCAGCTCTAGTGCCACATCAATCACATACTGAGGAAGTCATTAAGGTAACATATCCCCTTGAAACTGAAAATACTAATGAAATATACCATGATGATTTGATTTCAGAAAACATAAAGGATACATATAGCCTTATATATCATCTTCCAAAAAGGAAGAACCGCGGTAAACCTCGAGTACAGAACTAATCAAATCTTAAAGCAAAAGAAAAATACCCCATTAATAATTATATATTTCTAAGCAGATTATCAAAGTCGCATGAACACTTTGTAAATAATTGATTGATATATCTATCCCAAATAGTGTGAATGAAGCACTAAAATACTCAAAATGGAAAGAAGCCATGATGAAGAAATGTGAGCCCTCTAGAAGAATGACACATGGGAGCTCGAGCATTTACCTCACAGAAAGAAGATGGTGCGATGCAGGTGGATATATACTATAAAACTCAAAGCAGATGGATCCATTGAAAGATATAAAGTTAGATTGGTGGCGAATGGGTATACACAGAGGTATATGGTGGATTACCAAGAGACCTTTGCTCTAGTAGCCAAGATCAACATTATCAGAGTTCTACTGTCCCTAGTAGCAAATCTAGATTGGCTACTATATCAGTTCGATATTAAAAATGCCTTTTTACATGGAGACTGGGAAGAAGAGGTATACATGGATTTACCACCCAGATGTAATTTAGCTCATGACAAGAAGAATCAAGTTTGCAAGCTCAGAAAGTCATTATATAGGTTAAAAAAATCTCCTAGAGCATGGTTTGGAGATTTTCTAAGTTCCTGGAGAATTTTGCATACACTGAAAGTAATTCAGACCACACTCTCTTCTTGAAGAGTGATGGAGGAAAAATTATTGCATTAATTGTTTATGTGGATGATTTGGTCATAACTGGGAACAACAAATGAGAGTAATAGAAGCTACAAAAGTATTTGTCTTTCGAATTTGAGATGAAGGATTTAGATGCTCCAAAATACTACCGTGGAATTGAAGTAGCAAGGTAAAAAACTGGTATTTTCTGTCTCAAAGGAAATATGTGATGGGTCCACTCACTAAAACATGAATGCTTGGATGTAAGCCTACTGACACACCCATTGAGATGAATCACAAGTTATGTAAAGGCATGGACCGTTTGCCAAACAATATCAGCGCCTTGTTGGAAGGTTGATATACTTGGCACACACAAGACCATATATTGCATATGTTGTGAGTGTGGTTAGTCAATTTATGCATTCACCCAATGTTTCTCATAGGAATGTAGTTGATCGGATCTTAAGATACTTTAAATAGCCCCTGGAAAAGGATTAATGTTCTCAAAGAATGGAAATCTTAAAGTTGTTGGATATACAGATGCTGATTGGACTGGTTCCATTACAGATAGACGCTATATATCAGGTTACTATACATTAGTTGGAGGTAACCTAATCACTTGGCGGAGTAAAAAACAAAATGTAATTGCTCGGTCTAGTGCAGAAGAACAGTATTGAGGTATGGCTCAAGGAGTTTGGGAATTATTGTGGATAAGAGGACTCTTGATAGAATTGGGTTTTAAACCAGAGAAGCCAATGAAGTTACATTGTGATAATAAGTTAGCAATCGATATTGCTCATAATACAGTTCAACATGATCGAACTAAACATGTTGAGGTGTATAGACATTTCATCAAAGAAAAAATTGAGAAGAAGATCATATGTCTACCTTTTGTAAAATTGAAAGATCAATCAGCGAATGTCTTAACAAAAGCTGTGTGTGGATGAGTGTTATATGACTCACTTACCAAGTCGGGAATTGATGACGTGTATGCACCAACTTGAGGAGGAGTGTTGACGTGAGTTAACCTACAAAATCAAGGAGATTTATTTCCTAAGTTAATTATGTGATTTACTTCCTTGTTTCATATGGCTAACACATCCTTGTATAATTAGGAGATATTCCCCTAATTAATTACTGTATCTATTTCCTTGTAAAGAACCCTTGTAAACTCTTATATATGTCTCATTATGGAGAAGAATACAATTAACCTACAGTATTCAAACCATATTCATATTTTAGCGAGAAATCCTCATCCCCTATAACTTCTTATTTTTGAAATTTGAATACAATTAGGTACACTTTTTAGTACAAGCTATAATTTAGGACACTCATATGCTCTACTTTTGGGATTATCACGTGTTATATTCCAAACATCAGATTATTTGCTCATTTCTCTCTCATTATATATGCCAGTTTGCGAATATTTTTGCTTGATGCCCATGGATCTCACATCACTCCACCTGCTCTCCTAAGCATTTTGAGGCAACATATTAACATACCAGCTTTTCTTCTAATATTTCCAGTCACAATCATAAAGTGGCTAGAAATATGAAAAACACCCAAAACAAAATAAAGTGCCACAATTTGGAGCTGGAGAGATTCCAGCAGAAAGTCAATAAATTTTCACTAATAGACCTTTCTTCATATTATATATAAACAATTAAGTGTAACAGAGATCTCATGCGGCAATGAACCAAACTTTCCCTGCTTTCTGCCTTCTCATCTATTGCCAGACAAGATTACAAATTTGAGACAAATGAATATATATTTCTAGGATAGGATCGTGGCATTTTTGAAATAGCAGGCACCGGCAGCAAGATTCAGAGGTTGTTACTCTCTTAAGATTTGGAAGGGCCAGCACCCATTGATAAGCTCCTTACTGCAATTCTGACTGCACCAACGGCGCTAAGCTGCCTCATCTCAGGGCTTAGCCCATGTCCAACCTGGTTTTTACACCCTTCTTCCATCTGAACACCCACAAAGTATGCAATCTGAACAGCCACAAACATAGCATGAGAAACAGAGTGACATATATAAAATAACCACAAGTTCTTTCTGGCCACTTAACATCAGAAAGAGTAGAATGGAACTAAACTGATATCGTCACTTGAGTACTAATTTTGATACTAAGGATTGAGGGATCATATGTCTAAGACTCTAAAGGGATCTACAGGTTATACAGAAGCAGAACAGCCACATTGCAACACACCAAAATATCAAGAGGTTAAATTCTTCATCTAATGGAGAAAGATAAGAAATTGGTACGCCGTAACAGTTCTGATATAGACAACCAGTGACTCCAGCTTATTCTGATTTTACACCAATAACATATTGTGAGCTGAACATGATGATGGAAATTGGTTAAGTAATCAAATAAATGTGCCACGGAAATGTTTACAGCAGCAGTAAACTGAATCACTCAGAACAGAAATACTTGTGCAACACAAATTGCATAGTTACAGCTCTGCCAACACTTCTCCCAAAGTTAATAATGTCTAGGGTAACATAAGCTTCTCATTTGTTCATAAAGTTTCATGCAAACACAGAAATCCACTGCAAGTGAATCCAAGCTAATCCTCTGTCAACCACATCCCACAGTCACAAGCCAAGCTATTATAGTATTTGGAAATAAACTTAAAGTCCAAAAACTTCAAATTTGCATATAAGAAAAACTTTATCTCCTGTTTGTTTAGACCAATAAACAAAGTTGACAAGAGTTTGATCAGTTTAAAGCATATGCTGCTTTACTTTGCTCTTAATGAAGCCAAAGGCACATCAATCAGACAGCATACATGTCATTGACAAAAACAATTAACAGTAAGAAAATTAAGATTCAACCAGACTCATGAAAGCTTAGCATATAAATACCTTGCCAGAAGCATTACGAACAGGTGATATGTGTAGGAGATTCCAAAATGAACTCTTATCCTTCCTGAGAATGAAGCAGAAACAAAAGTCAAAACGGATGAATAATGTGCAGTTCATGTAAAACATATTGAATAAGTAGTCAAGTAGTGACCTGTAATTCAAGATACGTACTGTGCATGCTTTTTCGTTTTGAATGCTTTCCTTTATCTGGGGAAAAAAAGAGAAAAGATGGGATGGTACACTTAAGATTATCAGTTCCATCAAGTCACCAAAGTACATGGCGAAAACCAATAATCATGACAGAAAAGGAAAAATACCTGATATATCATTGAGGAATCTGTATCCACCCCACTTAAAAATCTACAATTGCGCCCCAAGACTTCATGTCTGGCATAACCTATATAGGTAAACAACGGAGTTGAGTAACTGCATATGCTGGATTCTTGAAAAGATTTGCAAAGAACGTGAAGTCTAGAATGGTTTAGTATTCCTCTGGCAAATAGCATTGTGAATGTTACCTGTCAATTTGAAGAAGGCATCACTTGCATAAACTATAGGCATGTCTGGTAAGTGTGGATCAGTTCTACAAGGCAACACAATCATATCAAAGCAAACACAAAGTATAATCATCAGAAATCTTCAGAAAGTATGATACCTTCTGCAAAGTAAGAAAATGAGAATTTGCAACAACTCACAATACAAAGCTTTGTTTGATTCTACCAAGAGATATATTTAAGGATGAACTGAGAAGGCCCACCCCGGATAAGCTGCATCTCTTTCCACAGACCAATCTGCCTGTTAACTCGCTATAGTGAGTTAGCACAGACAATATGTTATTAATGGCAGTTGCAGCTCTTGTCTTCTCTACATCACTTGCCTCGCACGACTCTTCAATCTCCAATCCTGTATGTTACATAGTAAATGAAAACTCAACCACAACCAATACTCGGTAACAAAATCAAAAATCAAAACCATAAAATCACATCAAAACAAAACTTGAACCGCAACCAACAGAACTACAACTCCTAAAAGGACAGATCAGATTGCTAACCGTAAATGAATGTGTGACAAGTAACTTCAAATCCACTATCAACATTGATAGATAACAGAAATCATTAATTAAGCAAGTAGCACAGTCAAATATTACTTGGAATAGAAAATTAAACGATGCCTCTGTCATTACACAAGCAAAGTATATTGCATTAGTCATTTATGGAACCACAACGCAAATTGATAAAGAAACAAACCTCTGTCATCAGCATCATCCAATGCAGACTCCAGAGGCAGAACACGACCCAATTCAACCGAAGAATCGGAGCACACTTCTTTTCTACAAGACCCATAAAAGATATCATTCATCCTAGACCCCTCTTCGCACAAATTAACCCCATTTCTGCCACACCGCCTCGGCTTCCTCGAAATCGGAACCTGAACTCCCACAAAATGAGTCACCCTCCCATCTTCTTTGTTAAAAACAGGGCACATATGAAACAACGTCCAAAAGGGTGTCCCGTCTTTGCGATAATTCAGCAAATTAATCTGAATAGCTCTCTCTTCCCTGATGGCCTCTCTTATTTCCATAACCGACCTTCTGCAAGTCCCCGGACCTTGAAACACTCTACCATTTCTGCCAATCACCTCGCTTTTCGAATAACCCAACATTTTCAAGAACCCTTTGCTCGCAAATACAATTGGGTGGCCAGAGACACAAGGATCAGTGATTGTGAAACTGTCGGGCAATTCGCTCAGAGCTTCCTGGACCCAAAGCGAGTAACGGCTATTGAATGATTGCTCTATCAAACCCAACTCCGATTCCATCTTCCTTGTTCTTCAATCTCTTGTACAAAACCTTCGTCTCTCTCTGTGTTCGAGTTAGTCCCAATCCCATGTGGGCACCTAAGCGGGTGTTTGTGCCGCTTGCAGCTTCAAAATTCAAAGACAACCCAGTAAGAAGAAGAACCAGGGCACCCAGAAATTCGAGGAATTATAGCATACAGGTCTCGCCCAATGATTTCTCAGAGACTCTTTTCGATAGATGAAATGTAAAAATGGCAGCTTTGATAAAAACGGAAGGGTAGTTTTACGTGAAAAGGCTTACATCTCTTGAGAGAAAGTCAGCTGATAGTGAACTACACACACACCCCCTATCCATCACGACTTGCAGATGAAAATTAAAAAATATCTGGTGCGGGTTGTGAACTTGTGATTTTCGAACGAACAATAATCGTTGAGAAATACCCATCAATCGTTTTTAGTTCATTAGTGGAAAATTAAATCTGCATTTTTCTGATGCAATATTGGACACAATAGACAAAAGGCCTGGTGCAGCTGTGCAGAGTCACAAAATATTCTTATTTTATTTTATTTTCGTATTATTTTTTCACTTTGGGATTGTTATAATTAATTTCTGTCTATTTATGGTTTACCATGAAAGGGACAAGAGTTGAGACCAACCACATGCATTGAGATTGAAATTGAAATTGAGATTGAGAATTGACACACACCAACCTGAGATTTTATGCGTTTCGGTAGCTTTACAATGACTCACTTTATTAATGTTACACTATAGAGAACAGCTTCTGAATTTAACAATTTGAGATCAGATCACTGCAAGGAAAACCACAAAGAAAGTTCTAATTTTTTTGACAAATCTGAACTATTTTGATTTCCTTGGGTAAATGGATGTACCAAAACAATGGACGTGAGATAAAGTTAATGAATGAAATCACCTAGGATCCTTCCATAGTCATTGTTTGGCTTGGTGATTGTTTTGTGGCCATCCTCATATCATCTCACATACCACAACACATCAATTAAGCCGCCTTTGGTTTGGCCTATAATGGAAATGAAATGGCTCTCATCTACATGTGGACCCCAACTCCACTCCATTATTGATTTTACACATACAAGTTCAAAGATGTGTGTATCATAATCGCCTATATATACAAGTGCCTTTCAATCTTCGATGAAAATTTAATTCATTAACGAATGGGAGTCCCTCACCTACAAGTAGGTTAGTGGATTTCCAATCATTGTCAACTGAAGTTGGTTCAAGAAAACCAAATGGATTAAGTTCGTAAACCGACAAAACTAATAACAAAACACAGGAAGGAACCGACTTTGATGGTATTTATCCAATCCACCTCATTTTGGTGTCGTCCTTTCTAATTATGTATGTGATGCCTTGCTTGACGTGGCATTTAACCACAAGCTGCCTTCTGTTTTTATGCCAAACCATAATGATAATATTATTAACTTAACCTAAAATTAATCGTATGTGTCGTAATCACAAATCAATAAAATAGTTTTGGAAAAACAACAGAAACATCAGGAAATGGATAACGTAATGCACCTCCCAATATGAGTGTCGGTCCAAGCGGCTACCGTATTGTATGTTGTTTGTGCAGCAACATACAACAGATCCCAAAATAAAATTTCATAAATTTGCCCTCTTTGTTTAGGTGGTAACCAGGATAAATACTTTCTCAAAACAAAAAAGTTTGGATATTCACAACAAAATACAAATATTATCATCTTACAAAGCCGAAAGGTTGACAAGAACAAGGGTTCCTTTATGTTGATTTGGTGATTAGAGATTGGCTATATTATATAAACAAATTATTTTCCATGGGGCCTAATTTTACATTTCATCTTATTAGGTAAATTCACTTCACATAGGGGCGGAGCTAGAATTCTCGATGCGAAGACATCAAAATTTATTTGTATTTAACTTTCTCATCTTTAATCGGGTAACACTTTATTACAGAAATTGTATTGTTATAGCATATTGTAAAAAATAAAGGTTACGACACGCCTTGTTGTGGCTCCGTCTTGTATTCACACCTAGAACCACACATAAAAAAAATATATATAATAAAAAAAAAAATTTACACTACACTCCATGGTATATCCAAAAACACCAATTTATTTCTTAGGAGCAAAATTATTATTATTATTATTATTTTATAAATTCCATCCATGGATGGGCCAACCTTAAGATTTGGGCTCCGTCTGTAGTTGCGTCCTCTTCTGTTTTGGGCTTTATGAATTTGAAAGTTTTCGACCGAAAAACCAACTCCCTTTTCTTCTTTTCCAGCGACGGTTATGGTGGTAGTGAAATGGAACCCGATGTTTACAATTAGAGCTCTCAGAGGCTCCTTTCTGAATTCTGATCGCACACAACCGAAGTGTCAGAGTCTTGCGTCCTCCGGAGCTCACATTTAGGACTTTTCCGGCAGAGAAGAATCGGAATCGGACAGTTAGGTCTTTCAGCTTTGAGACGTTTCTGGCTTGCGATCACCTCTGAGGTTCAGAGGAGAGCTCGATCTCGGGTAAGTAGATTTGGTTCTGACGAACAGCTAAATCAAATTTGGATTTTGAGTCTCAGCCAAATGTGATATTGGGACGCATTTGGTGTTCGATTATAGTGCCAGCGTTAGACCCAATTACTGTGGATTCGGCATTGGAAGACCAACTCAAAACCAATGCCAAATCGTTGGAAATAGAAAGCGCCTTGTAGATTTCATGTGATATCTTTAGAGTATGCTTTTTATTTGCTTGTTTATCATAGATATGCCATGAGTGTGAGATTTATAGTGCTTTAACTGTTTGATCAAGTGCTCATTGTTGTAGTAGTGTGATAATAAAGCCTCTGGTTTGGATCCAGTGGCTGTTGATTGTAAATGTTGAAACTTGGTGTTTGAAAAAAGTGTTAGGAGGAGGTGATATAAATCTTTAGTGTGGGGAGTTTCACTAGCCACAAGGCACTGCTGGTAATTTGAAGTTCTAAGTGATTTTTCAATGGGATTTAAACACCAGCTTCAACGACATGGGTTTGCATGTACAAGTCAGATGTACATATATGCTTGCGTTAACATAACCCATTTTGTAATTGAATGACCACATTTATGGATTTTGCAGACACTTATTTTGGTGGGACAATGAATTTCCTTATGCGGTCAAGTCATGTACAACGTGTGTCGGCAGAACAACCGTCTGTTCCTGAACCACCTGCAGATGCTCACCCTACCCCAAAATCAGCAACAACATTGGAGGGTCTAATTGCTGAAGATTCATATCCACAATATTCCACAATCGATGATCATGTTGGAGAAAGTGAATATAGAGGTGAAAATGCCATTGGTGCAAATAATGAATCTTCTGTCATAGCAAAGCATTATGACGTATCTGATGAGGAGGGATGGATTGCCATTCCATACAGTAAGCGATTTCCATTACACTCAACATGCATGTTTTAATATTTTCATAATGTTTAGGATCGCATGCACACTTATAAGTGTGCACATAAACTGCGTTATAATACACATGCATATAGTTGATTAGGTGCCTATATTATACATTCAATACGTAAAATATATCATGGTCGTGATATAAAATTATCTAAAGCGTGTTTTGCTCTTGCAGAAGAACTCCCTGATAATTGGAATGATGCACCAGATATACATTCATTACGCTCTCTGGACCGCTCCTTTGTTTTCCCCGGTAGCTCTTTCTTGAATTTCCTGACTCTTTTTCTCCAAATGGGAGATGTATCCTTTATTTAGGACCTGAAATTTATTTTTAATCCAGGTGAACAAGTTCATATCCTTGCATGCTTGTCAGCTTGTAAGCAGGATACAGAAATTATTACTCCCTTTAAATTAGCTGCAGCCATGAGTAAAAATGGCATAAGACAAAGCCCAAAGAAACAAAATGGAAATGCTGAAGAGGGTAATGGTGCATTGTTGAGAAAAGGAGAAATGAGTCCTGACAGTCAAGGTGCAGAACAAAATGGTGAAACCCTGTCAAAAGAGAAGACTGAACTACAAAAGGATGTTACTGATAGTGAATCCCTTCTTAGAATGGAGGATCACAAAAGACAGACTGAAATCTTATTGCAAAGATTTGAGAGGTCTCATTTTTTTGTTAGGATTGCAGAGTCAAGTGAGACACTTTGGTCAAAAAAAAGTGCTCCTAAGAAATCTTCAGTATCTCTTGGGATGGATGGTCAAGAGTCTAAGGAAAATGGAACCCAGAAAAATGCTGTAAATGTGTCTCGACTTAATGCTATTATTGATAAAGGAAATTTTGATCCCAAAGTCTCTGGTGGTGTAGCAAGAAATAATGTCAAGTGTTGCTCTCTTTCTAATGGAGACATAGTGGTATGTGTAATGAAGCTTCTAGGTTCTTCCTTGTATGCATACATATGTGTTACTTATATTCTCATCTTATTTCCACAATTATTATCTTTTTTGCTAAATGATGGGTATTAATAAACTCAAAGTTGTAGACTTAAGTTGTGCCAACCTAAAACGCAATGTTATGAATATTTATATTTGCGAGTCTGTGTGTGTGCGCTTATGCATCAATATACGTGATAAGTGACAGAAAAAATGTCAGTAGTTGTGCCTTTTATGTTAACCCCATTGACATGCACCTATAAATCTTAAGCTTTCTGCAAGGTTTTACTGGAGGAAAGCCCTAGTTGGTCTTAGTTTGTACCAAAATAAGCAAGAGTGTTGTAACTCTGATAACAATTTGCTGACCCTTAAGTTAATTTTCTGCTGCTGCTTTGTTTATTCTAGACCTTCCAATTTTAAATATCTTAGTTCTGAAATTTTTTTTCCTCTCACATTCATGGCTGGTTTAAGCAGTTGTTCAGATCACTGATTCTCATTCCATTTTCTTCTTTGGAAGGGTGCAGGTTCTTTTACAAGTGAATGTTGGTGTCGATTTTTTGAATGACCCTGTTATTGAGATTCTTCAGTTTGAGAAATCTCGTGAGGGAAGTTTGTCTTCTGAGACTCAGGAAAACTTAGTTGATGCAAATCAGGACCCATGTGGAGAATTGTTAAAATGGTTGCTTCCATTGGATAACACACTTCCGCCTACAGCTCGCCCTCTATCTCCTCCTTTAACTTCCAATTCAGGAATGGGTAGCACATCTCAAAAGTCTGGTTCTCAACTCTTCTCCCATTTTAGAAGTTACTCCATGTCATCACTACCACAAAATACTACACCACCACCTGCACCTATTAAAGCCGCCAGTTCTAAGCCAACCTTTGATCTTGAAGATTGGGATCAGTCTTCATCTCAGCAGTTCTGGAAGAGTCAAAAAACTGGTTACGAGGTGCTTTTATCTTTTCGAGGTGTGTCATTGGAGCGAGAACGATTTTCTGTTCGTTGTGGATTGGAGGGAATCTATACTCCAGGAAGAAGGTGGAGGAGAAAACTTGAAATTATACAACCTGTAGAAATCCATTCTTTTGCTGCTGACTGCAATACAGATGACCTTCTCTGTGTCCAGATAAAGGTGTGAGCAATGATTGACTAGATCAAGGTGTTTGTTATATATGCCTGTCTTCTCATATCTTTCCAATTCTAATCACTCTTGTTAGAAATGTCATGTTTGTTAGGCTGTCTCACATTCCTGTTAGGTTATCATTTTGTTTTGCAGAATGTTTCTCCAGAACATGTGTTTGTTAATACTTGTTTTTGCCTGAAATTTTTATAACATCATTCTTGTTAGGAATGAGATGTTTGTTTGGCTTTGTTCCACATTCCTATTAAGTTATCATTTTGTTTTGCAGAATGTTTCTCCAGCACATGCACCACATATTGTGGTATATATAGATGCTATAACAATTGTATTTGAGGAGGCTTCAAAAGGTGGACAATCCTTATCATTACCAATTGCATGTATTGAAGCAGGAAACGACCACAGTTTGCCAAACCTAGCCCTCAGGTTGTTTTTATGTCTTGGTATTCATTTTTTTCATGTTGATTGTCCTTGTTACAAAATATCATGTTTTCTTCATGGTGATTGTGCATGCATTCTTGGAGCACGTCAATATCTGGGATTAGAAAATTGTATGGGTTGGCAACCCCAGGCAGTTGGGGTTAAGTTGCTGTGGAATATTGCTTAGTACTCTGTGTTGGTGGACACTTAGTTTTGCATTTCTTCTTGGATGCTCATGCATCATTATTTAATGTCATCACACTTCTTAAAATAAGACTTTCAGGATGTGATTACCTATTTCAATTCTCATTCTTGTTAACTCTAGCCTCCCTACAGAGAGAGCAGATGCTTATTATCTGGCAATGGTCATTTAGTGTGGATTGGCTGAACCCAGTACGGAGGTTTCTATTGTGAACTTTGTAAATTTGATGTTCACCAGAAACATGGAGTCTGTAATTGGAACATTTTTTGTTTAGTTATTGGAATCCTAAGTTTATTCCTTCTCTTCTCATTAGAATTTCTCATGGCAGGAGAGGTGAAGAGCATTCCTTTATTCTTAAACCGGCAACATCCCTGTGGAAGAATCTCAAGGCTGGTGGTGATAGAAGAACTCAATCATCACAACTGCAGGCTGGAAATGCAGCATCAAGTTTGCGTCCACCATCCAAGGCTGTTGAATTAAAGAGGAGTGCTTCAACTGCTGATCAGTATGCAATTATGGTATCATGTCGGTGCAACTACACTGGTAATTATATTCCTTTTAGTGTACCCTATTTGGAGAACCTAAATTATTCGTTTCTAATTCTTCTTTTATGTTACATCTGTAGAGTCGAGATTATTTTTCAAACAGCCAACAAGTTGGCAGCCACGTGTTTCAAGGGATCTTATGATCTCTGTTGCATCTGAAATGTCTGGACAATCTAGTGCACCCAGTGGAGGGGTCTCTCAGCTTCCTGTTCAGGTTTCATACACTCAGTAGTTCGTATGCATATGTGGTGTTTTCTTCTTTTTTACCTTGTATAATCACATTTCATCTAATTTTTCAATTTGCAGGTCTTAACTCTTCAGGTTTCAAATCTAATGTCAGAAGATCTAACTCTGACGGTTCTTGCTCCAGCTTCATTCACTTCCCTTCCTTCAGTGGTCTCCTTGAATTCTTCACCTTCTTCACCAATGAGCCCATTTGTTGGTTTTCCTGAGTTTACAGGAAGGAGTCCTACAATGCAGAGGCTAAGCTCACCGCTCCTTTCATCAAAGAATCAGAAACAAAATGGTACAGGTGGAGTTTGGCCAGCTTCTTTCAACGAACAGGCTTCTCCAATATCTGATGCCATTCCTAGTAATGGTTTGTGTTGTACACATCTGTGGCTTCAGAGTAGAGTTCCACTAGGGTAATACTTCCATCTTTTTTCGTTTTTCTTATTCATAGATATTCCAATTATTATAATTTTCTATGGTCACATCAGATGCGTTCCCTCCCAATCTATGGCAACCATCAAGCTTGAGCTACTTCCATTGACTGATGGCATAATCACACTGGACACACTACAAATTGATGTCAAGGAAAAAGGTACTCATCCTATTATTTCTACTATTTTCTTTTTACACGCATCCTTGTCAGAAGAATGCTTATTGAGTGGACTCTATTAGGCTGTTAATAGAATCAATAAAGAATTAGTATACCAGAAGACACTTGGGCTGGTCTTTGCACTCTCTGGTTCCTCCATCAAAACAATAATTTCGGAGGGTTATCCTTAATTAAATGAAAAAACCCAACTGTCGAATTTGTTCTGATGGAGTATCATGTTCTGGCATAACAGGTCTTACTTATATACCGGAGTACTCACTGAAGATTAATGCGACTTCCAGCATTTCAACTGGGATTTTTTAAGAAATATCTAGTGCGCCGTGCATTTCTTTCAACATCTTAAACTGAACCGTGAAGGAATTTTTGAACTGTCACTTGTGTAGCGATCAAGCATCGGGTGCGTGACAACAGGCACCGAGGTTTCCCTTGGCTTTGTTTAGTTGGAATTCTCATGTCAATTCGTTCTGGTAGAAATATAAGGTCACAGCGTGTGTTGTAAACCGTGGTTTGAGAATAGGGATTGTTTGATACCCCTTTACCCCTTCCAGTGGGTGACTGTATTCTCTGTAGATGAATCTACTTGTGTGATATGTAATCATTTAATACAGAAAAAATTGTGTAGCTTCTTATTGAGTTGACTCTTTGTTTTCCATTCAAAAATTAATTTCAAGTTTTTATTTTTACTTCTTCCAATGTTATGTTAGTTTGACGGTCCTAAACATAAGGATCAAATCGGTCAAATTAAGAATACAGGGAATAAATTGGCCATGGTTGCAAAATACATGGACCATTTTAACATTTAACCCTAAAATAAAACTGATATTCAATTAAATTTGCTAAGAGTGAGGTGCCGCCCTATTCTTCTCTTGACTCTATTTTTCTCTACCTGTTGTGAAGTGATGTCAACCCCTTACGATTTGATGCTTTTTACAAGGATTTCCTGCCATGTGTCCATATTCCAAATGTAGACTTGCTACTCTATAAAATAATGATCTTTCTTTTTTTAATCTACACTTAAAATAATGGGTTAGCAAAAAAAGAAAGTCATAAAATAATTATAATGCCTGAAAATGCAGGCAGATGATATTGAGTGGGTGCTGCTCATCTTCAATTTGTTACCAATAGCATGATATAGGACAGGGTGGCCTAATCTACCCCGAATCATTTTTTTGAGTACCAATCATATGTGATTATTAATATCATGTAATTATTCTCATGCCAAACGTGTTATAATTAGGTAGAAACTTTAAAGTGGAACATGCGTTTTAGATCAGAGTGTTGCAAGAAGCTCCATCTTTGTACTCAAAGTAGTGAGAAATTGGAATTTGAGAGAATTTAAGAAATAGTTTTGTTGCATCTAGAATATATTACAACAAAATTTTGGACCCAACTAATTTAGTCATGGCTCCGATCTCGTCAGAGAAGAAAAAAGATGATCACTATCAAGTTCGACAACCCAAAAAAAAAAAACACCATCATCGAAAGGCAGGCACAACATTCTTATTCGCCATTTCAATGAGTATATTATAGTAATTAAAAGCAAATAATAATAATAATAATAATAATTAACATATTGGATATTTGGAAGTCAATCTCGGTGTTGCATGCCAGATTTCTTAAACCAATGAACAAGCTCTTATATTAATAATCTTAATATTCTCGTTGAATTTAATTTAGCTCTTGATAAGTATAATTCTCCAAGCCGCTCTTCACTCTGTTTTTGAGAGTACAAATGATGCTTTGTGTTTTTTTTTAAAATAAATAAAATAATGGATACCTTTGAACACGGTTCATCTTTTATATATAATTCATATTGTTATTGCATTATCTACATCCCATGCCTTCAATAATTGATCACCCTTCAGCAATACAAAACTACCAAGAAAATCTTATAAAACCAATATATATTTTTTTTGTTCTAAGCATTTTTTTCCTTTTTCAAAGATATTGCTCTCCCTTCTCCTTGAGAAATTATAGAATAATACGGTATCACCACGTCATCTGGTGATACTTCCATTCAAAATACGCCATGTGTACTATTTTTTAAAGAAAAATAAACTATTTATACAGCTGGATGTAAAAATCTAATTTTATAATTTAAAACCATAAAAAAAAAAAAAACTCATTAATAATAAAAATCGCCAACAACCACTTCCCTAAGCTCGATACAAAGCCTCCGCCTGCCCACTTTCTGCCATGGCTTCCGTTCGTTCTTTCATTTTTCCAATCTCTCTCCCCTTCTCCCTCTCCATCCCTCCTCTCTATTATGGATTTAGGGTTCATGGAATTTTCTCTCTATGATGGCTTTAGGGTTCAAGGAATTTAGATTGAAGATTTGTTGGGGATGGGTTTATGGTCTTTGAGAAATTATTTAATTTTATACGTGAAGGTCAACAAGTCTAAAAGTTTTTGAGGAATTTGATAAGCTTCCAAAGTCCTACAAGGTATATGGCCATTGAGATTATTGACAAGAAAAGCAAATTTTACAGTAGGTAAATAGGAATCCAATCTTGGTTGCATAGCTTTCCATGTATCAATAGCCGAATCAAATTTTTTTTTTTCTTCTAATGATTGTGAAAGTGGAATCATGTGTTGGGGTGTCATCAAATTCACACAGAGAATGAGGCAGTAGTCATGGAAGACAGTGGTGGGGGGTCACTGTTGATGAAGCGGATGGTTTTTGGGTTTTTTTTATTTCTAAAGTTTTTTAAAAATCATTTTATTTTTATTTTTAAATTAAATATGAGTGTTGAATATAGTTGTCAAAAAATAATACATGTGGCGAATTTTGAATGGAAGTATCACTAGCTGACGTGGTGATACCGTATCATTCTATAATTTCTCATTTTTTTGAAAGAAGCTCATTCCTACAAATCACAATTTGACACATATGCAAAAATAATTCATAAAAAACACACAAACAAATTTTTGCACACATATCATACTATTATTGGCAGTAATATATGAGTTTATACTTATAGCAAAAGGAGGGAAGTGTTTTCCCTTTTTCAGAGCGATTTTTTTTATGGATTTTAAATAAATTCAATATTAAAAGACAAATTTAAAATATTTTTCATGTTTTAATATCAATATATATATAAAGCAAAATGCAGAGAATGGTGAAACATTCAAATTAGGAGTGAGCATCAAAACCGAAATACCGAAACTATCTCGAAACTATGTCAAACCGTGCCAATCTTGTGCCGTCCCATTTGGTGTTGATGTGTAAACGGGATGATACCGTGTCATCCTGTTACTGTTTGGCATGACACCAGTTAAAGATTTATGATCCCGTTTAGTGCCATACCATACCGAACAGTACAGGTAAATAATAATCCTAATTTAATTTCAGTTCCTACTCTCTCTCCCATAGACATTTAGACTCAGCTTTGTTTCTCCCCCATCCTTTCCTTTCCTTCCCTCTATCTATTCTTCTCTTCTCCTTTCTCAATCATGATTTGAAGCCGTAATTCCCAAATCTTCCACCATCAATCGATCTCATCTTCTTCTCCTCCTCCTCATCTCTCTCTCCCATTCTCTCTCTCTCTCTCTCTCTCTCTCTCTCTCTCTCTCTCTGTGTTCTTCCCTAAACTGGTGGAAAATGAATGCCCCAACCCAAAACAATAATAAGTTAATAACCCTTGCGAATACTGCAACTGCCTGTAGTTCTCTCTCAGGCTTACATATTTATTAATGGTATATTTGAAAGAAATTGATATGCATTTGACCCAAACTCTGCTTTTTATTATTATTATATTATATTAATTATTTAATATATATATATATATTTTTTTTCTTACAAATTACTTTCCTTTTTCATTTACCAAAGTAAATGGCTAAATAAATAAATAAATAACAGGTTTTTTTGTTTTTTGGGTATCAACATTGATACCTAATCATACCAGTCCCGTTTAGGTCCGGTATGGTTTGAACGTGTTTTCAAAAACTCTCTTCCCTTGTCATCCCATCCAGATTCCCTTATCCGAGATTAACACCGAAATGACCTCTATCCCGTGTCATCCCTTACCATGCCCAGCCCTAATTCAAAATACCAAAAAATGTCATTGGTTAATACAAACATTAATAATTGAAATTATTAATTAAATGAGGATAATATGATAAATTCACACTTTTCATATAAAAAATAAAAATAAAAATCAGATAATGGATCCTATTTTTATGGAACACAACTACCCATTATCTTTTTTAATTCTAAAATAAATTTAAATTTTTGTTAAAAATGCATCTCGCAAGTGCGGAAGCTCGTGAGGAAATACTAGTATATATATTATATATAAAGTAAAAGACAAAGAATGGTAAAACATTGAAAATATCAAAAAAGGCCATTGGTTAATGCAAACATTAAGAATTAAAATTATTAATTAAATGAGAATAATATGGTAAATTCACATTTTTTCATATTAAAAAAATTAAAATTAAAAGAAAAATTAGATAATAAATCCTATTGTTATAAAATACAACTATCTATTATATTTTTTAATTATAAAATAAAATATTTTTTTTTTTTCAAAGTCTCTCACAAGTGCGGAAACGCCTGCAAAGAGACTAATAAAAAGAAAACAACGGAAAATTGGGGGAAAAAAACGAGATGAGAATAAGAATGCATTGCAGCAGCCTTGTATTAGTGATGATATCAACCTGACGCGCGTTTCCGTCCGCCCACCCAAGCTAGACACGTCACCATCTCAGTGGGTCCGGCCTCTCTCTCTCTCTCTCTCCTCCCGCTGTCCCCATTTTTCCACTTCTCTCTCTGACCGAACTGCCCTGCCCCTACTCCCTCCTTTCCCAAGCCTCAATGCCATGCACCTCGTACGGTCAGCAACATAACGGGCAGTCCGGGCACCCATACTCCCTGCCCGTTTTCTCCGGGCAGCTCGATTTGCTTTTTTGTAGTCTTCGGTTCAATTGAAAAATAGGGAAAAAAAGAAGAGAGAGAATCGATAATTCAGAGTATTATAAGTTTATAACGATATTTTGGAAAATATATAAAAAAATTTCACCCAACTTTAAACTGGTCAGCTTGTGGGAGTTCATTTCTGAGATTTATGTGTCTTTGAGCAGTCATTTCTGGGTAAGACTGAAATTTGGTTGTTCCTATCTGTTAAAAACGGACACTTGCTCCTTGGTTTTTGTCTTTTTCCTCACTAGCTGATCAATTTTGAGCTTCAAGGGTTTGTCAAGTTTGATCTACTTTCCGTGTGATCTCGCTCTTTTCTCAGCTGGGTCATCCCTTTTTCCACCAAATTTAGTTGGGTTTTTGAGGAAAGTTTGGAAATTTCAGAGCTTTCTGGTGATTTTTTATATGGTTTGTGTGGAGGGCTAGAGGCAGTTTTTGACTGGTTTTGTTGTGGGGGTGGGAAAGTTGGTGGTTGGGTTTTTTTTTATGGTATCTGGATTTCATTCTTTAGGGTTTGTGAAAGATGGGTTTGGGAGCTGAGAATGGTAAAGTGGAGTCTTGGAGCATGTGCAAATCGAAGGTCAGGAAGAAGAAGAAGAAAGATGACGATGATGTGGAGGAAGAGGAGACTGGGTGTTGGGTTAGGCTGAGGTTCTTTGGGAGCTGCATTTCTTCAAGATCCAAAGTTGATAGCTCAATCAGTGGAACCAGTACTCACTGTGGTAACTTTCTAGTTTCTTGGAATCACTTTTTACTAGCTCATATGCTTCAAGTGTTCTTGTTGATTGCTTTTTAGGATTGTTCTGTTGTTTCTATTTTAGCTTGTGTAGTCTGTAGTCGTACAGTTCTTCCTTTCTCAGCCATATCATGTTTGTCGCGCATATAGTCGTCATAGCCAATAAAATTTAGGCCTGGAGATTCTGTAAGTAATTTTACAAATAATTGCTGTTAACATAGCCATTTCTGCTTGGGGCGCCTATAAGTTGGCTGCATTATACTACTATGGTCAATCTAAAGAGCTTTGCTCTTGATGGATTCTAATCAAAGCATGAAGGTCCCCATTGTTCGTGAAGATTATACCTGCAATAACCTGGTTAAGTTTTGGGTTTGGAGGCTGGTTTTAGAGCTCAAACCCAATTGAGCCCTTTAATCTCTCTCTCATACGAGAAGGGGAGATTGGTGGCTGGAAAACTTCTTGGTCCTGGAAAAACATTTCACAGAAACATGTGAGCTTGCTTTTGAGAACAAGAGTTATCCATCCCTGCAGTCTCCTATAGCGGGGAAACAATAATTTGAGTCCTGACTGTATGACTAAATAAATACATAATAAGACATACGTTTTAAGGCAACTTGAGTATGTTCTGCCTGATATTAAGGATGAAGGGTTAGGTATTCTGATGTTATACTTTCTTTTGATTTGTTGTATGCTTTGTGTAAAACTTATCTGCTTGTGAGGATTTTCTCAATATAATACTGGTTGTGAGTTAGGGACAGCGGGTTCATTTATAATTACAGGATTCGCTAGGAGATGGTGGGAGCATGCAAATAAAATTGTGGTAGCAGTGGTGAGGATGTGTCATACTGGTATGGAAAGTGAAGGCGTAAGAGATTTGTTGTTCATAGAAAATAGATTTTATGGCTTTAGGAATATTTTTCCTGAGGCGACGAGGTTGGAAGAGTGGTCATCGAATTGGGTATACAGTAATTCTTGATAAAAACTGGTTTTTGAAAATACATGATTCATGTCAGATGGCTGTGCTTGGTGTCTAGTTTAGATAATCTTCTAATTTCCTATTCAACACTTATTGACCGATATGATAGTCAGATTAAGTCTATTTAAGGTTTTATCCTGTGTTGGTCATGTGTAAGTCATGTGTAATTCTTACATCAGGTCCTATGCATGCTTAAACTTAATTTGCTTAGGGGCAGTGTTTTTTCAACTTGGTGCTATTAAAAAAAAACACATTTATTCTTTATTTTCAGTATTCTAATGTATTGGTTTCTTTTTTGGGGTTTGCAGAAACTAAATCCACAAATGATACAAGCAGAGACCAACCAACTGCTACTGTAGTCTCTTCCTCAACCACTAGTAACACAGAAAGTAATGCATCCACTTCCAAACTTGAAGAGGAACTTAAAGTTGCTTCGCGGTTACGAAAATTCACATTTAATGATCTTAAATTGGCAACAAGGAATTTCAGACCTGAAAGTCTTCTTGGTGAAGGTGGTTTTGGTTGTGTGTTCAAGGGGTGGATAGAAGAAAATGGAACTGCTCCAGTAAAACCTGGCACAGGGCTTACTGTTGCAGTTAAAACTCTTAACCATGATGGGCTTCAGGGTCATAAAGAATGGCTGGTTTGGAACTTTCCTGATTTGTTTTAACTCTTATACTACATAATGTTTTGCTGTTCTCTGCCTATGTTGTATACAATTTTTTAATTCTTGTTCGGCTTTCTATGTGTCAGGCTGAAGTAAATTTCCTTGGTGACCTTGTCCATCCAAACTTAGTTAAACTTATAGGATACTGCATTGAAGATGATCAAAGGCTGCTAGTGTATGAGTTCATGCCTCGAGGGAGTTTGGAGAACCATCTGTTTAGGAGTATGTAACTGCCTTTCTGAAAATCTAATTTTCATTCAATCCCATTTAGAAGTATAGTCTTTTGGCATTCTCTGATAATATCTACTATATGCAGGGTCCTTGCCTCTTCCATGGTCAATTAGAATGAAAATTGCATTAGGTGCTGCTAAAGGTCTTGCTTTTCTTCACGAGGAAGCAGAAAGACCTGTTATATATCGGGATTTTAAAACCTCCAACATCTTATTGGATGCAGTATGCCCTTAAAACTTTGACAAACTCACATATTCCCCCATAATATCATTCACCTTTCTAATAAAGTACCATTACAGGATTACAATGCCAAACTGTCTGACTTTGGACTTGCCAAAGATGGTCCTGAGGGTGATAAAACCCATGTCTCCACCCGTGTGATGGGAACTTATGGTTATGCAGCTCCGGAATATGTAATGACTGGTGAGTGCAGTTACCCTCAATCTTTTATCTTCCTAACATAGAATGTCTGCTATTTGTACCTATTTATATTTTCTTAAAAGGATATCTTCCATTATCTGGAGTTGTTATTTATACATTAGCTAGGTCCAAAGAGAATGCTTATCCTGTAGGATATCACATTTTGGATACATGTAAACACGTCTTGATGCCTTGTTGAAGTCCAAGTAGATTCACTTGTATTTTGTTGCAGGACATCTTACATCCAGGAGTGATGTCTATAGTTTTGGCGTGGTTTTACTTGAGATGCTGACTGGCAGAAGATCTATGGACAAAAATCGACCGAATGGTGAACATAACCTTGTGGAATGGGCACGGCCACATTTAGGCGAGAGAAGAAGATTCTACCGATTGATAGACCCCCGGCTTGAAGGCCACTTTTCAATAAAAGGTGTCCAAAAAGCTGCACAACTAGCTGCCCATTGCCTTAGTCGAGATCCTAAAGCCAGGCCCCTAATGAGTGAAGTTGTTGAAGCCCTAAAGCCGCTGCCAAACCTCAAGGATATGGCAAGCTCATCATACTATTTCCAGACCATGCAAGCTGACCGCGTTGGGTCCAGCCCGAATACCAGAAATGGTGTCAGAACACAAGCAGGATTGCTAACAAGGAATGGGCATCATCAGCAGAGGAGCCTCTCAATACCAAATGGTTCCCATGCTTCTCCATATCACCATCAATATCCCCATCAATCACCAAAACCTAATAGCAAACCTTAAGATAGGGTTGGCAGCTGTCTGTATCATTTCCCACCCCATTGTCAGCAATCATTTTCCTTTTTTTTTTTCTTTTTTTTTCTTCCTTTTACCTCTTCTTCGGTATAGATGTATCATCTGTTAAAGCATTTGTTCATGGACAACTCAAAAAGCAACAGAGAAACATGTTTGCTTGATGTTATGTTTAGAGTGATGACCTCGAAGTAAGGGCATGTGAAGTTTATTGAACAAATTGTATTGGTTAGAAATACCAAGACAAGATTGTTGCCTCCCGTTACATTATATCCTTTGTCATCTTGTTCCATAGATGAATACAAGTCCTTGTTTCATGGTCGTATGTCATATCCCTTTCTGGTATAAAACAAAATGCACAACTTTGGCTTAATTAAGTACATGAGATGAACCAATTTCAAATCGTGGCCTTATATTTTGGACTTGGTAAAAAGCTTGGCGCCATTCAACGAGAGGAGGTGGGAGAGTGATAGCAGGGTTGGTAGGATCTCACCATCGGATAGCAATATGTAGCATAAGATAAGAAAATTTAATTTTAAATTGAAATAAAATCATTATGGGCATATTGTGCCACAACAGCTACAGCTAAGAGTCAACTGGACACATTTCCAAAGTGGCTTATTTGCATTGAGCCCATACCACCAAAAAAAGAATACCCATAAGACCTGCCTTCTGTTATTATTTCTATCAATTAGATATATACATGCTCCAACTCCTCCAATGGTGGCACATGTATTTACATTACCATCTCAGCCTTGAAGACCACTTCGTTAGATGCACTAAACTTAATCCCTGAAGAGGTTTTATTTTTTGTTCCTTTCTTTTTGGAGGATCTTCAAATGTGAAATCCACTTCATCATTGTAAAGGATCAATCTTTCATGCAGCCTTCCTGGTCAGCTGCTCTTTGGATGTACTCTCGAAGATCTTGTCAGCATTTCCAACCTCAAATCCATCTCGCCTGTGATGCTCTTTGACCTGTGCAAGTTGCTAGTTCATAATTGTGCAACACCAAAAGCAACTTGAAAAACCCAAAATACCAACGGACAAAAGTTTGGTTACCTCTTCAAGGGGTAGATTACTGTACTGAGGCAGCACCAGGCGCTCAGCAAACTCGATATAGGAGCAGGGGACTGATTCAGTTAGACCATCAGAAAATTGGAAATGAATTGAATCTGCGACAGTTGAACTTTGCTGAAGAAGGCCATCGGGGCTCACTGTTAATGGAAGAAGTAAACTCATAATAATCAGCATTGAGTAATATGCAATAAAAGATATTGCAAGAAATTTCACTTAACTCAACTTNNCTTATGGCAAGCCACATTAATTCAGTTGATGATACGCACAAAGGCCCAGTCATGTGTTCCAACAGACATATCAGTTTCTGAATACCAATAATATCATTCCCTACTTTCCTATAAAGAAATTATATCAATCTCTATCTCTGTCATCGTTCTTTTTTTTTTTCTTCCCCTTTTTATTAACAGAAGATGATGTATATTTACTCAAAACCTTAGCAAGACGCTAACTGCATTTGCATGTTCTGCCTTAGAATGAGCAGCTTAGGTACATGAAAATGAACATGGTTTAATCTATACTCCTAGTATTATATCAGAAAGAAATATTGAACATATACAAAAATCACCACAAGATCGCTCCGAAGACATGTTTGTTGTGCTACAGATCATGTAACAAACCTTTCAGAGTTCCCCCTTCAGAATTCAACTTGAACCCATTCTTCTCAATGAACTGATTGAGGTTTTTAATATCTCTCAATCGAGATTTCAGCTGATGAGTTGAGATAGTGGCATGGTTTAGTGCATACCCATTGACAAGGGTCCAGGCAGCATATTCGCTTTCCCTACATATCCATAAATCAGATATAAGCCTTATATCATGCGAGAAGATAATATGCTACAATATTCAAATCTAACCTCTTTATCTAAGATGTGAAAATTTTGCTTATACAAACGGTAAGATATGCACATAGGTACACAATGAAAACCAAGTACCTAGCCAATTGTTGAAATTCAGAATGCAATGGCTTTTCCCACGTTAACGATCCCAGTGCACTTGCTAGAGCAGCATGTTTATTTCCAGAACCAGATATTCCAGTGTACTTTTTGATTATATCCTGAATGTTGAAGAACACTCTCAAGTTTCAACTAATGGGAAATAGGACAAATATCAAAACATATTTGCGATAAACAGAGCAACACACACACACACACATATATATATATATATATATATATATATATATATATACCTGAGTTTGTGGACTCATCTGATCCACAAGAAGCTCAGATACAAACACTCTTGGTAAAGGTCCATTAACACCACTGCCACCACGAGAAGTTGGAACACTGGGAGGAGAAAACCACAATGCTCTCAATTTTTTAGCAGGGAATCTTAACTCCTCCCGAGGCGTGTACCCGAAATCCAGGAAAAATTTAGCCATGGAGTCAATCCCATAACCATTCACCTATTGATTGTTCCAAATGAAAACCAACTTCAATAACAATGCTAACAAGATCAATTGAAATGAATGCATACATATGCATACCTGTTTAATGTCTTAATAATGAAAATACAAATCAACACTATTCGGTATTAATTGAAGGAAAGAGAAATTACCCCAAATGTCCTAAAAGCGAAATGATCATAGCAAATTTGGTCATCAGCAACCGACCCAACGAGCTCCAACACTGCTTTTGCTGTTGGGTTCCTGCTCAAGTAGACAGCCTCCATACTTGCCAACACTTCCCTGAAAAATGATTCACCTCCCTGCAATCCATTTATGTATATAAAAATCATAAATAAATAAATAATGAAAACCTTGATAGATGAGAGGAAAAAACCTGGAAAGGGGAATCGTGGGATCCATTGTCAGATTTGGAGCTACAAATGGTGGACATGTATTGCTTGTTGGTGAAGATTGAATATTTGAGGGGAGAAAACGATGATTTGTTGAGGGAGATGAAATTCCTGGTGATGGGATTTTTTGGGTTAATGCTGGGTTGGCGAGGAGTGAGAGAGTAGAAGGATGGGGGCAAAGTTGATGAGGAAATATGAGAGCCGTTGTTAATGGCTGATGAGCTTAAGGGCAACATTCTGGACAGTCTCATTTCTCTGGTAGCTTCAAATTTCAATCAATCAAACGCAAGACCTTCTCTCTCTTTCTCTGACGTATTCATATAAAAATCTTCTTTCTGTTTGGTAATGCTTGCGTCCGCTTCGAGCTTAGCTCCACCCGCCACCTGGACCTTCACGACAATGCCTCCTCGCTAGGAGAAAAACTTTCCTGGCACGGGGATAGGGTAAGAAATCCACCTAAGTATCCCCATTCAATGAGCTCTTGACAGCTGTCATCCAAAAAAAATTGAGGAGAAAAAAAAAATTTGTCGCCTCTTGCTCCTTCATCCTCCGCGTACTCTGCAACTCACACCCTTTTTTTTTTCCTGAAATCAAACCCCCTCTTTTTCTCACTCATCCCTCCCTCTCTTTTTCTCTCTCTTCTTTCCTCCCTCCCTCTCTTTCTCTCTATTTGCATCAGCCAAATCAGAGGTTGATAGAAAGAGAGGGAGATATTGGCCTCTAAATCTGAAGTCAGCCACCTCAAATTTGGAGGCTGGCAAGGTCGTCTCGCTCACTGTTGTTGGCCTGAGAGAGAGAGAGAGAGAGGTGAGGATGAGAGAGCCGACGAGAAGAGGGAGACGAAGCCAACAACGATGGAGCATGAAGGAGGGATAGAGACGCAGAGGATGAATGATGGCGGTGTGGACTTTGTCGCCGACGTTGGTGGATGTGGCGCAGAGCAGCGGTCTGGAAGAGAAGACTAGATGTTTGTCTGTCGAATTTTTTTTTTTTTTGGGTGAGTGTTAAAGTGAAGTTGCAGAGTAGGCGGACAACGGAGGAGCAACAGGCTTCAAAAAAAAAAATTTCTCATACTCGGTTTTATTTGCTGACAGCTGTCAAAAGCTCATTGGGTCGGGATACTTAAGTGGATTACTTACCTGGCATCCCCGTGCCAGGAAAGTTTTTCTCCCATGACTAGGGTGACATTAAAATATTAAAATAATTATTCCGCTAGTTCGGATATATTACTGTCGCTAACAAAACGTATGGATATTATTGTGTATCTAGATGTACAATTTAGGTAGATGAGTAAGAGGATTATGTGAGTAGTGTGTGTGAATTTTTGATACAAATTTTGTAGCGAATCTACATTAACTATTTATAATTTTTACAATGTGACACAAATTTAAAGTAGTCTTTTACACAACTAAAAAATTCATGAAAATGTTATTGATGTTATAAAAATAAAATAATCAGAGTATAAAAAGTACCACTGAATATTGGGAGTAGAATTATATTTGCTCTTCTGGTGTTTACACTGACATAATTTTCTTTCAGATAGAACTCACTAACACTCATATTTCACACTCTCTCTTCTTTCCTCTCACTCTTCCTTTTTTCTCTTTCTTTCTTTCTTTCCTCTCTTCTCCGTTGGTGTAATTTGCTAAGCAATAGGAAGCCTATTTATACGCAAATTGGATGGCTTACCCAACATCATCATTAAGCCTTTTGAATATTATTTCATTCTTTTCTTTGTAGGGGATATGCTTCGTTAAAAATCTTGCCAGTAAAACCCAGTGGGACAAAAACTGGTCGAAGGGAAAAAGAGTACATAATCATGTGTAACATAAAATTCTGTGTATATTGACAGGCGTGTGACATTGCCACGTTAAAATCTTGCCAGGAAAAATCCAGTGGGATAAAAACCTGGACGAAGGAAAAAGAGTACAGTATGTGAAAATCTTTATTGACAGCACGCTCCCCCTGATGCTTGGCAAATATCTTTTAAGCCATACTGTTGATCATCTTTCTGAATGTCATACTTGACATTGCTTCTGTGAGTCACTCTTGTAATATTGTTGGATGCTACCCCTGAGAAATATCTCCCCCTGATATCTTCATGACTATCTTTCTAGAGGGAAGATCTTTCGGATTGAGTGAATGATGTAACCATCAACAATTCATGTAGTTAAGTAAGCAAATGTATCCCGAGTGAACTATCTCTATGTAAATCATAGAAATTTCCAGAGTCTGCTAATCAAACAAAACCTAGGCTATTTGTAAGTTCACTTGAAAAGAATATGCCCGTATATGGTTTTATGTGGAGATAACATCAAATATGTCTCATATCATCCCAAAGTGGTGGTGATGGAGCTAAGTTCTATCTGAAAAATATAATGTCTGGTCCAGTATACTTCCGAAAAATCATTTAAGTGCCTAACGGATAATCCACATAAAAATGCTTCAATATTTTCTTAGTATAAGTAAGAATCTTGTTGACATAATGCTCAATCTTTAGGCCGAGACAAATATTTCTTGAACTCTTCAAGAGTTTTGACCAAGTATTAATTCTTCAGGAGTTTTGATCAATTATCAACTCTTCAGGAGTTGTAATGTGTTGCAACCATATCATAATTAGTGTACTCACTGAGGCAATTTATATATATTACTATTGAGTACAAAATTTGTGCTTCAGGCACATGCCCTTCAGAGACTTACTTCATGCAATTTCAATCCTTCAGGGATTTAAGGGATCATACTTTATGACACATTATGTAGCTTTAACCCAGCTATTTATACATCTTTAGGGAATCGCTTCTGGCGATATGCTCCGTGCATTTAATAACCCTTAAAGATAACATGTTGGTCTCCATAAATATGCAATAAGAAGGCACAATTGCATTTATAAACCAACATTTCTTGTTTCTACCAAAAACATTGTGTCATACAAAGTGAGTATATTCCTCTTTATTCCAACACTCATGCGTAACCTTCAGAGTTAACATCTTTTTGGGGTTCGTACTATGGGTTTGTTCTTTCACGTTCATTCTCATCTGTAATGGAATTGCCTCTTTCCATTTATGACCAATGATATTGTCAACATTTAATAATAGAACATGGTTCCAATCAACACAGCCCATTGATGATTTGAGTAGCTACTCCAAAACCAAAAATTATCATTCATTAATTCGTGATCCCACCATTCTCATGTGCATGCGCATGCATCAATTATGAACATTTCTTTGCTTTTGGGCACCTAAGCCACTTCAGGGGCTTTTATTGTTTCTTTCTAGACAAACATCTCTTATAGGATGAATTATGTGAGAATGTGGATCTTAACCTCTAATGGAGCGTTATTTTATAGTAGGGCATAGATAATCTTCATTTAGGGAGTTGAAACATTTAGAACCCATATATTTGTCATGCTGCAGGCATGCCATAGATTAATACATACATGTTAATTAATTGTCCTTCTGGGACTTTGAACCATATAATTTGCTACGCATTAGGCGTGCACCGTATTAATATTGACATGTTAATGGATTGTCCTTCTAGGACTTCAATCCATATGATTTGTTATGCAACAGGCGTGCATCATATTGATCACTGCTATACTCATGTTCTATTCTTATGGGATTTTAATCTATGCAGTGTAGTAATGTATTCAACTTGCAATATGTGAAATTTGCATTAATAATTCATGAATACATATCAGAATGATACAAGCCATTCTTCTGGAAGGGTCATAATACAAGTCGTTCTTTTGGAACAATCTATAATGCAAGTCATTCTTCTGGAATAGTCTTTTGTATTGCGTTCTTCTGGAACGGCCTTATCTCCCCATTTGGTTACCTTTAAGGATGTCGTACAAAATATCAAAATAAGAGTACAAGCATGAAATAACACAAGTATTGCTTACATCCTTAGGTGGGAGAAACTTTGCTTAAATATCATTCAAGCTCGTATCGGCTCAGCAAATACAATGTAATGTTTGATGATCTAGTTATATCATGCAAGAGCAAAAATCACAATTCTTCTGTCTCTGTCAAAAAAAATAACCCTCAGTGTTAGGTTCACTACATGGATTTGTTCTTCAGATGTTCGTTCTAAAGAAACAAAATTCCTTATGAACAGAGAATTGTAAAAAGAAAGAAAAGATATAAATATTGCGATATTGATTGCAAGGCTGGTAAGAAATCAGGGAAGAAAACTAGTGAGGTAACAGACAACAAACTATCATTTCTCCTCGCTTAGAGCATGTGGTCGTCCTCATAGTTCCCTGATCTAGTTGAAACGTGATTAGGGACAGTCTCGCTTCTCAAGCACATCGAATGCTCACTAACAGGAAAAACAAGTAGATATTGCATAACTAGATATGGAGAAAGCTGGAGAAAACTGGATGTATTCTGCAAAGAAAATTTCGTTAGTAACATATTTATACATAAATTGGAGGAATAGTTTGATTCAGTGAATCTCAAATTAACTACGGAAATTTGTGAGGTTCTCGAGATACTTTTGAAAAAGTAACTCCGTGAAATTCGCAAAGCAAGATCGGCTTTGATGAAAATAGTCATTGAGAACCTTTAAAGTGCCGACAGACATTAATGGAGGCTGCGTGAAGTTTTGAAACCTGGAAAAGAAAAGGAGAATATGGAGATCTGAGAAAATATTGGGATCTTGGAAACAGTGCCACATTTTCATCTATAGCCTGATTGGAGTAACTGCGTTTCAACTCAACTTCCATTTTCTAAAAATTTAGCTTTTCTAAGACTTTCCTCGAAACCCTTTTAAAGTGGCTTCCTCTTCTTCTCCCCCCCCGAAGCATCTCGATTTAAATGTTGCTCGAAAACAATGCATGACGCCAAAGTCTGGCGTCCACCCCTTGTATCCCAAAATTGTCATCTCACGGTTAATGATTCTGTGATGATGAGTGATACGACTGCTGTCATAGTAGCAATAAATTTCCTTTCTCCTATGGATGAAATACTGTTAATAGGAAGGGCTGACGAAGAGGCTATTGATTAGAGGTGTCAAACAGGACGGGCTGGCCTAGCACGGCACGAGCCCAGCCCGTTTAAATGAGGTACTGCACAGCACGAGCACGAATATTAATGGGCCGTGCTCGGCATGACAATAAAATTTGGACCGGGCCGGGATCAGAAAATAGGTCTAATGGACCAAGCCGGCCCATGGCCCGACATGGGCCGGGCTTGGCCCAAGCCCGCTTCAAGCACGGCACGAGCCCAAGCCCGTTTCAAGCACGGCCCAAGCCCAGCCCACTTAACTTTTTTTTTCTTCTCAAAATTCAAAATGCAATAATTTGACATCTAATGTCATTGTTTATATGTTTTTAAAAATAAAAAAAAATCATAAACATATATTTGATGTCTTTCATTTTAGGAAAATTACTTGGGTCCTTAATTAATTAAACATATCAACTACAAATTAATTAAACAACATTGGACTTGATATCTAATCAATACATATGACATATACACTTCTCTTATAATCAAAGCAAGACATTTCTTCACATATAAAATAAGAAGTTGTTTAAAGATGAAAAGTTGAAGTGGACTTTATGGAGTTGGATACTTTTTTCCCTCCGCCCCTTTATATTGTTTGGATGTTTGATTGATTAATGTTTTCAAGTAGTTCATCATTTCTTGCCTCTAATTATATTTTTAATGTTAATTTGAATTATCTAGTGGGCAAAAAAAAAATCAAGTGAAAAAAATTCAAATTAAATGGGTTAGTTCTTGGGCCCGATTATGGCACGGGCAAGGGACGAGTCCGGTCTGGCCCGTTTCAATATGGACATGGGCTTTGGGCCGGGCCGGGATCAATGATTTTACAAAATGGGCTAGCACGGCACGGCCCGATAAATTAAATGGGCCGGCACGGCCCGGCACGAAAATATTAAAAGCACGAGTTTAAATGGGACGGGTCAGCTCGACACGGCCTGTTTGACACCTCTACTATTGATGACTCAATGACTTTTAGCATTCATAGTGATGTTTCTGTTTCTAACATGGCTTATCGTTTACGTGCCAGAGCAAACGAAAATAAGGCCTTGTTGAAACTAGTGAGTTCATACTCCATTGATACGCGGACAAAGCTTGACATGCTGCAGATTTCCAATGAAAAGATTATGGGAGATCACGAGAGGCTCATGGCTAAGCTTAAGAGGCGTCGTCCTCTTCTTTCTGAGGCTTCCAGAACATAATGGAATTTTATAGATTTTACAGAGTTTGCTTCTTCCTTGCAGGTGAAAAGAATCTATCTGTTGTATGCTCATTTTCTATTATAATAATTGGGTAAATTCTTAAAATTACACATGTGGTTTTTACATCTTTTTAAAATAACAGTTTGGAACCTTGGGCCTTATAAGTTCAAATAACCACATCAAATCTCTCAAATTACATTTTCAATGCATGTGAGTCCGGAACTTCTGGCATGGGTTAAACATGACTTGAAAATTTATTTGTCTTTTTCAAATAGGCATGAAATATAAATTGAGTAAAAGTGATGATAATATTGCAATATAGTAGTGAAGAGCATTAACTACTATATACCCAAAACTTCAGGTTCGAGATCTCTCATATATTTGGATCCATGGGCTTCCGCCCATATCATATAATATAACAAAATATGTGGGGAGCCTCAATTCATTTTCACGGTGTATTCTTAACAACCGGAATTCACAAAATATATTTCTTCCTTGAGGTGTCGATTATAACAGATTCGAACTTTATTAAATTCATCATTTTCTTATGCCAAAGAAATATGTGGTGTACCACAATTTGCAATAATACCTCAAGGGTTGTCCATTTAACTATTGGAACTTCATAATCTCAATATTGTCAAAATTTGAACTTCTGGCCAAAATCGATATTTTCATGGTATGGACATTTTTATAATTTCCCGTACATATTTCGGGACTTCAGGCCATTACATAATTGTCCATATTTTGAGGAGCTTCTGGCTTCTCATTTAATTGCTCATCCATGAGTTTAAGGAACTGGAGGTTCCCTTTTGTATATAGTGACGGTTTACCCAAAATGGTTAATATTTATGTATACGTCACTATTCATGTATACAGTACTATTCATTAGATCATGAATATGTGTCTATTCATGCGTACAATATATTTGCTAGTACAATTACTATTCATGTGTACGGCACTATTAACCAATACGGTACTGTTACATTATCAAGGAACTCCTGGTCCTTATTTACACATCAAGGATCAAGGATCTTCAGGTCCGATCTCTTATTTACGAATATAGTACCGGAGAGACTGCCAGCTCTCATATCATTATCATCATCAAGGATCTTCAGGTCCTGATGTAGTTGTATGATGAGGATCAAGGAACTTCTGGTCATGATCTCTGTATGATGTAAAACTCATCATATCACATAATTAATTCATAAAATAAATTGCTATAAATTGCTTGTAAATAAATTGCTGGTATGGACGATAATCCCGCACCATACTTTAAATAAATGTAAATGTGCAGTAAAATAAATTCATAATTAAATTGCTTCATGTATAGACATTAATCCCGCACCATGCTTTAAATAATAAAGTAAATGTGCGATAAAGTAAACGTACTAGTATGGACACTAATTCTACTCCATACTTTTAAATAAAAAATAAAGGCAGTTGTGTGGACAATAAACTCACACAACATTTTTAAATAAATACTCCCATATGGGTAATAAATCACCTACACTATACAATAAATAAAGTAAATGTGGGGATAAAACCACCACCTAATATATATGAAGTATATAACATATTATATATTGTGGACAATATAACTGTGCCACTATTCAAGATATAATAAGATGGGTTTTAAGATCACACCATAATTTTTATTACGATAATATGTGTTATAACGCGATAGACAATGAAAATTACACCACCATAAAATAACAGGATGTGGTATAAAACCGCACCATTCCAAATTACAGTACGAAAAAATAAATTAAATAAGCATGGATGAAACAACATAAAAATTGTGAAAATACAAAAAATAAAGTTTGCATGTCGTCGTAGTAGTAAAGTGAGAAGAGACATATGACAGAGAAGAGACAGAGAAATAACCACATAATGTTGAGATGGGAAAAATTAGAAGTAAATAGGAGAGACTATCATGCTGATAACGTGTTATAAAAATAAAATAATCAGAGTATGAAAAGTATCACTGAATATTGGGAGTAGAATTATATTTGCTCTTTTGGTGTTTACACTGATAGAATTTTCTCTCAGATAGAACTCACTAATACTCAGATTTCACACTCTCTCTTCTTTTCTCTCACTCTTCCTTTTTTTTCCTCTCTTCTCGTTGGTGTAATTTGCTGAGCAATGGGAAGCCTATTTATAGGCAAATTGGATGGCTTACCCAACATCATCATTAAGTTTTTGAATATTTTTTTTTTCTTTATGTACTTTCTTTATAACGATTGAATTTAAAATTCCAAAAGTACATTGCAACTAATCGGAATTGAAGGGTAAGCCATACAACTCCTACAAATACGGACTTCTAAGCATGACTCGGTTGATGAGGGGAGAAATAATTCTTGGGTCTTTGCTTCTATTTTTTTTTTCTATTAAACAATTAGTTAATGTTTATCTATATGACATGACGATTGAATGAGAAGACAAATAAAGAAAGTTGACTACTAGCAGACGGATAAACATTTGATGAATAACTGAATGAGATAATATTGAAGAGGATCTTAAACATTGATTGGCCCATCATATATCACATTATTCATTTGTGAAACGAAACTTCGTGTATCATTTCATTAATTAGAGTTGTTTTATAGTGAGTATATAAGGAGACTTATAATCATATATTATGGTGGAATTCCTTTAATTAACGGTCAAAAATCTTCCATGTGAGCAAAAACCCTTTTGTCATATTGATGATCTAAGCGATGATGCAATATATGAATGAAACAAAGAGAAAAGTTTCTCTAAAATTAGAAATGCAATTAGTAATAGGGAGTTATTAACTATACGAAGTACAAACAATGGTAATATCTATACTTGGAGTGGCAATGTTTGTGCTTCGAGTGGTGGTGTTCGTGTTTGGAGTAGTAGTGCATCAGATGCGTGTGCTTAGAGTTTGTGTGCGTGATTGGAATGGCATTGTTGGGACACCCGGACACAATTGATTCGTGGTTAGTGGTGGTGCAAAGAAAAGAAGTAGATTCTCGGAAAAAGTTAGTGGTGGTGCAGTGTTTTTCATGTTGTTTGTTTGTGGATAAAGATAATGCGCATGGATCAAATGTGTATGATATTTTGATCCTTATTATTGTTATTATGAAATCAAGTCCACTGCCTAGGTCAATACGGCCAAAGGCTAATCCCATTCATATTGTCCAAAGAGCCAAAATAGTTGCTTTCAAGCCATTACAATTTGCAATATCAATTCATGGGCTACTTTTCTTGCTTTCCGTAAAATTGAAACACTAAATATAATCCAATCAATAAATAAAAAATTATGTTGATGCAAATTCTAAAAATTATTTTAAATGGTAGACGTGAGTTAGTCCAATTGATTAAAGAAGCGAACTCACCTTTTTGCACTCAAGTTCGAATTCTCCCTGTCATAAATTTTAGACTACAAAACTTTTAGAGCATGTCCACCGCAGCCCAATTTGCCAGGGCAAGGAACACCCCCCCCCTGCGGTCGGGTTTGGACCTCCAGCGTAGGAAAGAGAGCTCGGGCAAGCCCAAGGACAGATCTTGCCTGGGCTTCAGCCCGAAGGCGCTGACGTCAGCGAGCACAAATCCAAATCTTTTTTAACGTTGGCGAGTGAGTTTCATGCGCCAACGGTAAAAAAATTTGACTTCCGCTTAATGACGTCAACGCGACGTCAGCCCTGACAGAACCCAACTGGAAAACGCCACGTGGCGCTTCCAGGATACTCCGATTGTTTTTTTTGTTTTTCCAAAAATCTGACGGTCCTCGTTTTTTGGCTAAAAAAATTTGAAAAAATTCAGAAATTTTTTTATTAAAAAAACCAAAAAATTATGGATTTTTTCCCTTCAAATTCTTAACAATTTTATTCACTGTCCACACAAATCTTCATACAAACTCATCTCATTCCAATATTTTTCACTTTCCACACCAAATTTTCTACTACAAAATTTCATTTGTGCAAAAATACTGTTTGCCCTAAAACTAGACAGATAGAGAAAGAGGCAACTTACAGGTGGTGTGATGATTCGGCATGGTGGACCCTTGATGTGAGCATCCGGTACCTTGAGGTATGATGCTTCGTTCCGGGCTAAGAAAAGAAATAATGGATGAGGTCGAAAGTACCGGTGTGGTACCAACACAAGACCCTCAGATGGCAAAGTTAGTTTGAGAGAATTCTCTGTTTTAGCAAGTATTTATAGCGTAAATCAAGCTGAGAGATCTTACCCTTTGTCTAGAGCAAGGGGTCTTATTTATAGAGAGCATTTGAGATGCTATTAGTACTTAGTTTCGATGTGGGACTCGTGGGAGTGCCCTCTGAGGTCGACACGAGTTCGCAAAATATCAGTGGGGACTTTTCGAGATCCTTTCGTGTAATCGGCATAGAGTGCCGATCGAGCTTCTGAGAGCGTAAGCCGGTCAGCGAATGACGACTATGCCTTGTGATGAATCAGTCACCTATGTCGATTCATACCCTTGACCGGTCTGTCGGTGAGCCAGAATGTTTTCTTAACTCCATACTGTTTCCACGTGTCGTAAAGTGTGTGGTAGGGTCAGCTATGGTACAAACAAATACAAATGGCATCTTCCATCGAAACCGGAGGGTCGTGGACAAATGTTCGAAGAGGTCAAAATCTTGGTAATGAGGTAAAAGAAAAATTAATTTTCATTTTATACAATTTAATGTCTTTATATATATATATATATTTTTTTTTTTTTTGCATTTCAAATTTTTTTTTTATATAAATAGATTAGTCAAGGCAAAACAAAAAAGAGAAAAACCATTACACATGGCTCCTCAAGTGAACAATGCCTGCAGTCGGTTCCAGTAGTGCGTTCCGTGTCTGAAATAATGGCACTATTACGTCATCCGAAGGAAAATACTCCCCCACGTCATGATCTGGTGGAACCGCCTCCGCCAATGATTGAGCGTTCTTGTACACCATTGTGTCAGACTATGAGAACCGAGAATATTTCAATTGTATGATGAGTGAGTATGTATTTCAATTGTATGATGAGTGAGATGTGAATTTTATAATATGGACACGTGGCAACCGAAAATTTTAATCGAAAATTTTATTTGAAAATTTTATCCGAAAATTGTTATCTTAAATTTTAAGTGAGAATTTTATAAAAAATAGTGACACGTGACAACCGAAAATATTATCTAAAAGGCTAATCAAAATTAATGGTTTAAGTATAAAAAAAATAGAAAATAAAATAAAATGAATAGTATTTGCCCTTGCCCTTGCCTTTTGAGGTGGAATCAAAAAAGGCAAAGCTGCCACTATTCATATAAATAGTAACAGTCATTGCCTTGTCCTTACCCTTGCCTTAGCCTTTTGGGATGGACATGCTCTTAATTAACGATCAATTATCTTGACTTTATTAAGATTTAAGCATTAATAAATGACTGCGAATCACCATTAATCACAAAGTAAATTTAAGTTTTAGCTACAAAAAAACTTTTACTTTTAAAAAAAGCTAAAGCTTTAAAAAAAAAAAAAAAAAAACCCTTTCAACTTTCAAATCAAAAAAATGCAAATATAAAGAATTCTTTAAAAAAATCCAAAAATAAATAAAAACAATCTTATCCATTTCAACTTCTTTTAAAAATTCTCTCTCCATTTGATTTTTCCAAAGTCTCCCTAATCATAATCTTCCCACGAAAGAACAGGGCACGGTGTCCGCTACCCACACTTTACACGGTGACAAACAAATTGCCTTCCGCGCACTCGGAAAATTCAGCGAAATAGCTGTCCGCGAAAGCGACTCGTAACTTCCCCGCGAGGCTCAAGGCTCATCCGAATTTTTACTTACCCTTCTGTAAGTATCTATTTCTTTGCAATTCATTTCCCCCAATTTCACGTGGTTTTGGGAATTTGTTCTCTCTCTCTCTCTCTCTCTCTCTCTCTCTCTCTCTCGCTTCCTTTCTGTTAGATTTGCAGACGAACGCTTCCAGTTCCGAGACGTACATAGCTGGAATTCTCACTGTAATTTTACATGCCTTGTAGTTCTAGCTAATGTAATTGTCTGATTTTGCCTGCTTCTTCTAGCTCTCGATTTTATACAGTGTACTGCGCTTGGAGCTTTACATGAACTGCTGAGTGAAACTTGTGTGATTCGATTTGACTTTGTATTTGTATCAACCATTGCTCGGTAGATTTGCTTTAGAGATTTTTAGGTTTCTTATTTTGTAATTGTTGGGATTGAGTTGCATGCAAACCCAGTTTTATGTTTTTTTTTTTTTTGGTTCGAAGTTTTATGGCTTTGAATCGTAGATATGAATTGCTTTTCGCTTTGATCTCTGAGATACATGTTAGTTTTATCCTAGAGTTCGCCTTTAACGCTTTACTTAATTGGCCTTTGTTCTCTTGTGGTTGTTTTGTTTTCTTTATTCTCTGTGACTTTATATGGTAGCTTTGCATTATTTATTAAAGATACTTTTAAATATTGCCTCTATGGTCTCCTGTACACACACAAGACATACACGCGCCTCGCCAGCTTGAATGGTTTATAAAAGATATTCATTGAAAAAAAAAACAGAACTAAAAAACTACCAAGTTCTTGTTATTTTTAATTGTAGATATACAGTTGCTACAACCCATTTTAGCTTCATAATTGAGTTGTTTAAGGCTTAGGTTTGTAAGAACCCAACTCCACTTGACCAATTCAGCGTCGAAGCAGTTAGCCAATTGTTCCATTTGGCAGCTCATCCATGTTATCCTGTAGTTTATATGTTTTTCTGACGGTCTATGAAGATTTCATCATATTTGCTTCTTTATCTTGTTATTTGTGCACGTGTCAAAGGTTGCATCTAGTATTATACAGTGACACAATATATCATATTTTTTAAGCAAGTGTTGCGTGTATAAACCTTCTTTAAGTTGAAATTCAAATGTAAAGTGGTTATTTCCATTTATTTAAAAAAAATTGTAATCCTTTTCTTCTAAAACAAAATTTATTTTTCAACTCTAACTCTGGCCAAGAAACTAGATAATGTTAACTATACTTTTATGAATTAAATGGTCAGGTTCATTCTCATGGTTTTGCTGGGTTGACATCAACTATTTGCTTTTGTGGTTTAACAATAATTTGAGGATAATTGTTTAATATTCTTTATTTCCCATTCCCTTCTGGGGTGGTAGTTGATGTGGCATCAATGATATGAGGTACCGCCCTCAGTTCGCTCCTTAATCTAGGGTCAAAACTTTGAAATTATTATGTTTTTATGTTTATTTAATTGAGGATAAATTATTTGGAATACATTATTCAACACTTTTTCTTGACTATTCCTAACTACGTTTCTCATTGAATTGGTTATAGAGGTCTGAGATACTACCTGGGTAAACTTTGTTTAGTTCAGTGACCTCGTTTCATATGTGTGCATAAATCCACACACGCAAACAAACATACACACCCGTGCATCTTGGTATATATGTTTTAACGATGTCCTCATCACTTTGTGATTAATATGTTCTATTTTGACTTGTATAAAAAGCAGTGTCTAGGTTTTTATTTAACAAATACGGGTTTCAAATTCTTTCTAGATATTGTAATGCACATACAACTGACCTTCTGTTCAAGTTTGAAGAAGCATATGTTTCATTTGCTTTTATATAATCTATTTTGAATTTCTTGGGTAATCCGTTAGTACTTAAGTTTGATTCAAAGCGTGTAGATGATCCTGGTGAACAGATGGGGCTGTGATATACATTTATTTTGGTTTATTGTTGACATTTTGCTTTCAAGCCTTGTGTTTCTTTGAAAAATTCATAGAGTTTATGACAGGCCTTCTGGGAAGCCTATATAGCATTTAAGTATTTATTGGCAACATAATTCAAAAACTGCATTTACAAATTAGCATTGGATAACCTTGATTTTACTGTTCTTGGCACAATCAGAAAATGGGACAAGCTCTTGGTTGTGTTCAAGTGGACCAGTCTACTGTTGCTATCAGAGAAACTTTTGGGAAGTTTGATGATGTGCTTGAACCTGGTTGTCACTGTTTGCCTTGGTGTTTGGGTAGCCAGATAGCTGGTCATCTCTCTTTACGTGTGCAGCAATTGGATGTTCGCTGTGAAACAAAGACAAAGGTTTGTTTCATATTGATTCTCTTTCAACATGAAGATTTTGCTATAACCTTCTAAGTACACACAGTAAGCACTGCATACGCACACTAGGAGCGTCTCTTAGTATTACTGTAACAAATTAGGAAGAATATGTTATTGTGTGAGAGTTATGTGTAGGGTCGGATCTAGGAATTAGAAGTGCAATCTATCTGCCAATTCTGATCTATGGTATCACTTCAGGATAACGTTTTTGTTACTGTGGTTGCATCTATTCAATACCGAGCTTTAGCTGAGAAGGCTTCAGATGCCTTTTACAAGCTCAGCAATACCAGAGGGCAGATCCAATCTTATGTCTTTGATGGTATGGATTTTTTTACTGAAATTCGTAATTACTTTCATAAGTTTTTGGTTTTTTGTTTGTCGTTTTTTTCCTTCTAACAATTGAGATATCCATTTATAGCTAGTTCAGTTGTGTCATGTATCATCATTTATCCGAGGGTAGCAAATAGTGCAGCTTGTGAACGACTGTGACAAGTTTCTGTAAATTTTGGTGGGGTTTTGATTTAATTTTTCTTTTTGATCTGATTTTGAACTTCTAAAACATAAATTTGCTTGGGAACAGAGATGGAAAAACAAAAAGAAGCTTTCCTTCTTCCTTTTTTTTTTTTTTGCATTTGTGTCGTTTGAATTCTGGTGTAGAATATTTCTTAGCCTGTGGTTTTGCTTTGAAATTCTAGCTAATTCTTGTTCTCGCGTCATTGTACCTTGGAGAGGAATACAGTGTGGTTTTTTTAGATTGTAGCTTGCAGATAGAATTTACAAAATTCGATTTTTTGTTTCAGTTATCAGGGCAAGTGTTCCGAAGTTGGATCTAGATTCAACCTTTGAGCAAAAGAACGACATAGCCAAAGCTGTTGAAGAAGAACTTGAAAAGGTGTGGATCTGTATGCCTTGTTTGGTTTAGAATTCCCTACGAAACATCGTGGTAATTTATTGTGTATATGCAGGCCATGTCACATTATGGGTTTGAGATAGTTCAAACACTAATTGTGGATATTGAACCAGATGAGCATGTGAAGAGAGCAATGAATGAGATAAATGCAGGTACAATATGTACATATGATATATGGAATGCAATGTTTTTTTTACTCCTTTTCTATAGGCTATTTTTTTCCGCATGCCATTCCAAGTAAAGATTCATTTATTTAGAAACTTTACCAAGTGCTAATGAAAATTGAGCCCTGTTGCATTTGGTAAATAGAAGGATTAGGAAGGTTTGCTCTTATATGGCCTTCGACTCCTATCATCCAAATACCATCAGTGTGTCTAAAACAGAAAGATGGTACCCATTCTTGAGATGCAGTATGCAGTAGGATTCTCCTCCATTGCACCCCTGGAACCAGAAAAGTATTGAGACCCGGAAATCTCATGGGTCTCTTTGGAATATTGATTCCTTTTTGTAGGACACTAACAGAATGACATTTGCAGTAAAGTGTGTTGCTTAGAATAATTAATTTTGTTTTTAAAAATGAAGTTTTCTTAAGCTATAACAGCTGCAGAAAGACTAATATATGCATGTTTTCCTATAACAATAGCTGCAAGGATGAGGTTGGCTGCAACTGAGAAAGCTGAAGCAGAGAAGATATTGCAGATTAAGCGAGCTGAGGGAGAGGCAGAGTCCAAATATCTGTCAGGGCTTGGAATAGCAAGGCAGCGCCAGGCCATTGTGGACGGGCTGAGAGACAGTGTGCTGGCCTTCTCTGAGAATGTGCCAGGGACATCATCAAAGGATGTCATGGACATGGTTCTGGTGACCCAGTACTTCGACACAATGAAGGAGATCGGTGCATCCTCAAAGTCCAATTCGGTTTTCATCCCACACGGCCCCGGTGCTGTGAGAGACATTGCTTCACAGATACGAGATGGCCTCCTTCAAGCAAATCCACCTCAGGTGTAATGTCATTACATGGTACGAAGTTGGAGGCCGGCTCTTTAAGCTTCCGATTAGTGCTATTATGCAGGATTGAAGTTTGTGTGTGCTTTAGGATCTAAGAATGTGGTTTCTTTAGTATTTGACATATAACGTATATAATATGTAGGTGATTTCTCCATGCTTGTTGATACCTGGCCTCTAAAGGGTTTGAACTTTATGTAGTATAGAGAAGCGATTCAATATATTTGGTTGGTTTTTGTTAGAGCGTGTTTCCTATTTGAATGCCTTGCACTAATTGTGTTTAAAATTTGCTAGCTTTTTTTGCCTTTCGATTTCGTGACTAGAGTTTCTTGAACTTCTAAATTTGTTCAGTAAATCCTTTTAATCTACTTACGTATAAAAAATTACGTTCTTATTCTGTTTATTTATTCATTTCCTTTTAACTATTCCATTTGTTCAAAAAAGTTAGGAAAAAACCTAATCACATCCATGAAAATAATCGTTGTCCTGTGAAAATAATCGTTGTCAAATTTAATGTGAGAGAAATCAACTGTGAGAAAAAATAGTTAGGCGTTTGGTAAATTTTTTGTTAAAAGTGTTGTTGGTACTGATTCCTGCATAATCAAAAAATAATTCCCGCATAATCATTAAACCCAACGCCTTTTCGAAACTGATTCCCGCATAATCAGAAAATGAAAGTACCTCATTAGATGCATTCCCTTATAGCTTTTTCTCACAGTAATTTTTAACAATAAGTGATTTTCTCATAGTTTACCAAACAGGTTGGATTTCCCAAATTTTTTTTAAAATCACTTATCACCCCAAATAAGCAAATACTAAACGGGCACTAAATATACAAATGCCACGTTTTGATCTCTCATTTTCTAATGAGGCGAGTGGTAGGAAATAATTCTTGCAAATATGAAATTAAATTTTTTGTACTTGATAATTTTTCAACACAAATATTTTCCTCAACTTTTTATTTTACAACGGCAAGAATGCATCACTTCCTAGTTGCTGGGACGAGATCCGTTGTCCCCATTTTCCATGTCCTTTCGTGTTTCTTGTATAATTTTTTGACACGTGTTCAACCACTTAACTCCAACATAACACTATTAACTTGAAATGGACTTTGAGAAACAGACCTAATATAGGGGCCCAAATTATAAAAAAAATCATACATGAAATGGACTTTTGAAACACACACACACAAAGCTTATTTACAACATAACAAAGAGACTTTGAACTTCCAATAATTTACAAAACTGCCATCATTCTTCTTAAAACAAGCCCAACGTCAAAACCTAACAAAAAATCCAAAACACTCAAAACCAAAAGGTAAAACCGGAAATTAGTATAGTAAGGGCCAATTTGGCATTGCTGTGCTGTGAAAATAATCGCTGTCAGATTTGCTGTGAGAGAAATCAGTTATGAGATAAAACAGTTTGGCGTTTGGTAAACTTTTTGTTAAATGTGTTGTTGATACTAATTCTCGCATAATCAGAAAATAATTCTCACATAATCATTAAACCTAGCGCCTCTTCGAAATTGATCACAGCATAATCAGAAAATGAAAGCACATCATTAGCTTCTTTCCCTTATAACTTTCTCTCACAACAATTTTTAATAATAAGTTATTTTCTCATAGTTTAAACGGGTAGGGCTTCCCAAATTTTTTTAAAAATCACTTAATATTAAGAATGAATATATAACTAAATATCTCCAAGAAAAACTTGCCTCCTTCCCATAAAGTAAGAACTCATATTTTTCTTCCAATCATAGTTTGGCATGTGTATAGAGATTTTTCTTTTTATATTTTTGATAAATTATTTGGGAACTTCACTAATATACCCAAAATAGGGGCTGATAAAAAAACCCCACATGGAATGCATTTTAGAAACACACCCAAAACTCATTTATTATATAAAAAATTGATGTTGAAGTTTCTATAAATTACATGACTGCCATTGATCAACTTAAAAGAAGCCCAACACAAAAAACTTAAATAGCACCCAAAACAAGCCCAACCTAATTTTATAAAAAAAACCCAAACAATTCATTACAAACAAAATGTCTTGAAAATCATAGCTTCATTAACGTGTCATGTTGATTAATGACTGTAATGTTGCATACCTTTATTGTCAAGTTGATAAATGGCTGTAATGTTCCAGTCTAGGGTAATAACACTGCTAGTTTCATATGACATCTTATTTCTCATGCATGTCTACCCATGTAATGTTCTAGTCTAGGGTAATAACACTTCCATTCTAGGGTCATAACACTACTAGTTCCCTATGATATCCTATTTCTAGTTCATGTTTACCCCTGTAATGTTCCAGTTTAAGGTAATAACACTGCTAGTTTCCTATGATATCCTATTTCTAATGCATATCTACCCATGTAATGTTCCAGTATAGGGTAATAACATTGCTATTTTGTAAGGTTTCAATTTAGGGTAATAACATTGCTAATTTACTGTCATGTTGATTAATGACTATAATGTTCCAGTCTAGGATAATAACACTGCTAGTTTATTGTCATGTTGATTAATGGTTGTAATGTTCCAGTCTAGGGTAATAACACTGCTAGTTTCATATGACATCCTATTTCTAATGCATGTCTACCTTGTGTAATGTTCTAGTTTAGGGTAATAACACTGCTAATTTTCTATGACATCCTATTTCTAATGCATATGTACCCTTGTAATGTTCCAGTCTAAGGTAATAACACTGCTAGTTTACGATGTTGATTAATGCTTGTCTTGTTGCTATTTCTAATACATGTCCACCAAAGAAAAGACGAAAGAACAAACCAGACCAACTCAAAACAAGCTAAGCCCAGATTGTTAATACTGTCATGTCATAAAAGTACATTGTTAATACTCTATCATAGAAGTACATAGTTAAACAAAAATGAGATCCATAACTGAAAGAGTAACAGAGGATAAATCAATCATCAAAGCTTAAAGTACATTTCGAAAATCAACTAAAATATGAAGAGAAACACATAATTGAAGCAAAAGATTAAAAATCTCAAGTCCAAACCAAACAACGACGACGACAATAAAGAGGACGATGATGACGACAACGACGTGGTGAAAGAGGAGTAGAGCTCAAAGATGAGGATGAAGAATATAGTTGAACCTGAGACTGAGCTTCAATGGAACCTTCTCTTCCTCCAACATTGAGAAAACACCAGCGAGAAAGGAGAAAATAAATCAGATTTGGTTTTTTGGCAGATTTGATTTTTTAGCAGATTTAGTTTTTTGGCAGATCTGGACAGATCTTGTTTTTTGATAAATTTGGGCAGATTTGATTTTTCTCTCTTAAATCCATAGTACAAAGGCAATATAGGTATTTTAAATACAAAAATAAACTAAAAAATAGCTATTAAATTATAAAATTGACAGCTATCGATTTGTGGGTGTGTTTATAATTTTTAAATAGTATATAATTTTTTTTATAAAACTATATCTAAAATTGAGTATATAACTAAATTTTATAAAATTATTTTTACATATATTAAACTATAATTTGCAGAAATTAGGAATGCATCCTTCCCCTGAAAGGAAGGAAGCAGTGTCCTATCTCTAAAGTTTAAATTATCATTTTCTGTGCAATTTTTTGTACGAGTATCAAGTTTAAATGATCAATTAAACAAATAAAACAGCTGTGAGTAACATGAGACTGTTCCTCAAGAAAAGAAAACAGCACGGGAGAAAAAACAAAATTCTTTTTTTCAGCAACGTGTCACAAAACAGCACCAAAAGGGCGAATATGCCAACACTACCTCCCTACGATTCTCGAGGTTATAAAAGCACCGAGACCTTTCTTTATATCAACGGCCAGAAAAGCAGTACCTCTACCCAACCCAAGATCCAACGGCCCAAATCTGTCCTCCCAACAAACACTGATTCTAGGGTTTCTTCGATTATACACATTATGCTTCTTCTCTAGTCTGTCTTTTTATCGACAGCGGAGCCAAACACAAATTACCCCTCTCACTTTCTCTACAATTTTCCTTTCGAATTTTCTCGAGAAACAATCATGGTGAAGGGCCCCGGTCTCTACTTGGATATCGGCAAGAAAGCCAGAGGTTCATCCTTTTTATTTTTCTGTTAATTTATTTTTCAGATGAATTGTATTTTCCATTTTCCATTATTTTTATCGATATTTTTCTTTTTCGCTGATAAATATGTATTATATATATATATATATATTTTTTTTTTTTTCCCCAGATCTTCTTTACAAGGATTACCAAAGCGACCACAAGTTCACCGTTACCACTTACACTTCTACTGGAGTTGTAAGCTTCTAGTTTCTTTTTATTTTTTTTTATTTTTATTCCGGTTTTGATGTTTTCATTTTTATCCGCGAAAGGAATATGCGTCTCATTGTTCGATTTTTTTTCAGTTCGGTTGCTGTGAAAACAATTGAAACTAGAATAAGAAAGAAATAATATACTGAGCTCCATGCTTTATTTTACTGTATCCAATCGTTTAAAAGCTCCTGATGTGTACGGCTGAGCTAAGTTGAGTTTGACCGTCAAAATAAAATACTTACAGTCAACTAATATTCTTACATTTTCTGGTTAAACAAATGGAAAGCCTAGTTGTGTGTTGAATGTAGAGGACTGAATGATTGTTTTTTTAAGCTAAATGATAAATAACCTGTTTGATCGTGGGTAATCCGGAAAAGAGAATTATAATATATGTTGTATTAGGGATGTGGATGCTTGTAGTGTATGATTTACATCTAAGTTTTATATCTTTCATTTTATCTGACTTTGCGTTCGTCTGTTATTTTGATTCATTATACTTATCAAGGCAATCAGTTCAACTGGAATTAGGAAGGGTGACCTCTATCTGGGAGATGTGAGCACTCAGCTGAAGAACAAGAACATCACAACTGATGTAAAAGTTGACACCGACTCTAATGTAAGTCAAAACAGCTAATCACATCTCTATTTAATTTGCCCCTCACCATTGAGCATATTTTCTGCTCGTGTAAATAAGTCAATGTGTTAACCAGAAACCCCGGGGCCTTGAATTTACTATTGCTTGGTTCGCTTGTTGGATCGATGGTACAATGAATTTGTTTGGGTTTGTTTGCTAATGTACATGGAAGCGATGCTCCATGTAATTAAACATGAAAAATTGTTATATAAAATTTCCGAAGCTGACTTTGTTTTATCATTTTAAGCGCTCTGTTTTTTTTTTTTCCCCCAACTACTAGATAAGACCATAACCACACTAGGGCTGCGTTTGGTTCATGGGAAAGGAGGCTTGGGAGTAGGAAATCAATTGCTTTCCCATGTTTGGTAAGTCCATGCATGGGAAATAGTTGCCTGTCACATGGGAAAATAGGGGGAAAATGTAACCCTCCTCCCCCCTTGGGTGTCATTTTCCCTTCCCATGGGAAACTTTGGGAAAATGGGCCAGCATTAAATGCCCATTTTTCATGACCATATTTTAACCCATCAACAATTTAGAATTACAATATATCATTAAATGCATTCTTTTTTTAGAAATACAATATGCAAACTTTGTTTTCCATTCCTATTCAAAACAAACACGGGAAAGGAAATAAAGTGATATCTCATGGTTACTTTCCCTGCATTACCAAACATGGGAAAGGAATTTTCCATTTTCCATCCCTTGGGAAATGACATGAGAAGTGATTTCCCCTCAAATCCTTTCCATGAACCAAACGGGGCCTAGATGATGTTAGTTCAGCCTTACAGACCAAAAATTGTTATGAATTTCGTTACTCATTACATAATTTGCTGTTAGTATTGTGTCAAATGAAGTGCATTGATTTTTCCTTCTTGTATGGCTCTTATAATTATGTTCTTATCTTCTATCATCAATTTGTTGTAGCCAGGGTTATGCCTTTAAATGTTTGTATTCTCCTTTGTTTTTTTGCATGTGTAAATTTCATGTGAGGAACAGGAAAAAAAGTTATGTGAATGAAGTAATTTGTTTATCTTACTATGAAGTTCATACTATGATATTTTGACTGATAATTGCCTGTTACGTGCAGCTTCGCACAACCATTACCATTGATGAGCCTGCACCTGGTCTAAAGGCAATCTTTAGCTTTATTGTACCTGACCAGAGATCTGGCAAGGTAAGAATCATAATGTCCATTTCTTGACTTATTAGTTAATGTTGTTGAAGATGTGAACATTTATGCTCTATTGCTGCATGTCATATTGGGTTTGATGTGCATGAGAATCATTGATTTATGGTCCGAACTTGGATATTTTGTTAAACAGGTGGAGCTCCAATATCAGCATGAGTATGCTGGAATAAGTACTAGCATTGGGTTGACTGCCAATCCGATTGTTAACTTTTCTGGTGTTGTTGGGAACAATCTTCTCTCTCTTGGAACAGATCTTTCCTTTGATACAGCCTCTGGAAACTTCACAAAATGGAATGCAGGGTTGAATTTCACCCATACTGATCTGATTGCTTCCCTTATACTGTGAGTACTTCTTTTGATGCCCAAACAAAAAACCAGAAGAGATTTATTTCAGTTGAGTGGTGCTTATTGCATGTGTATTTCAGGCCGATGTGCTTATTGCATGTGTATGTTCAGGCTGATGTGCTTCTTTGTGTGATCTACTGATATTGTTGATGGATACAGGAATGATAAAGCCGACACTGTTACTGCCTCCTACTACCACACTGTAAGTCCACTCACCAACACTGCTGTTGGTGCGGAGCTCTCCCATAGCTTTTCAAGCAATGAAAACAGTCTCACAATTGGAACTCAGCATGCACTTGACCCCCTAACCACAGTGAAGGGTCGTGTGAATAACTATGGCAGGGCAAGTGCTCTCATCCAGCATGAGTGGCGTCCCAAATCTTTCTTCACCATCTCAGGAGAGGTTGATACCCGGGCAATTGAAAAGAGTGCAAAGATCGGTTTGGCCTTGGCACTCAAGCCATAGGCTTAAGCGGGTATCCGTTGCTAATGGGAAGGTGGGTTCTGTTTTTGCATGGTGGAGGGCAATAAGGGTAGTAGTTAGATAGAAGAAGAATTTTCTCTGATGAACTTGTGGTCCTATTGTGGTGCTATTCGTTTTTCATTTCATATCTTGGTGGTAATGGGTTGTATAAAATAATTGGCACGGACCGATGTCATATTCCTTCCGAATTTCCGTCCATCCCAATATCAATGGAGGATGTACTTCAAAGTTTAAACACAAAGTTTTAATGTGGAGTTTCGTTACCTGATGTTCACAGTTTCATGCACCCAAAGTTCTATCCTCCGAGTCTTTTAATATTTCTCCTCTGGTTCTGCAATTACGTAATAACGTCGCAGATTCAGGATTAGTTTGAAGCAAGGGTTCAGTTTTGTTTATGTGTTACTTGGATTGGATGGAACACAGAGCTGTTTCAACCCTTTTCGAGATAATAATAAAGTTTCAGGTTTTTACGCAGAGACGATCCGACTTTTTTGGTTAATTTGTCTTTGGATCTCACAATCAGACTCATAAGGGCCTTAACGAAACAAAAAGTGCCGTACGCATGTGTACGTGTGGACAAAAGGTTCCATTGACCTGACCTTAGTGAAAGGGGAAAAAGGACTAAAGAATATCCAAAGGTACAATTTGCGTGAACGTAAATATTTCTCAATACATAATGATGTTCATTTTCTTTCTTGTGGAGAGCATATCAATCAAGTGGTGATGAAAATATCTAACGACTTTTTATCTATATAAAAAAATAAAAAATTCTTTTTATTGCACACATTTGAAATGCCCTTCAAAAAATGCTCATGATGTGTTAGTTGGATTGGCCCAGAATTTTGGTACGCTCTCAAGTGGTCTTGGGTTCAAGCCCTCATAGTATCCGTGTGTGAGTTTTTTTTCAATTCCCTTTCTAACTTTGAAAAAAAAAAAAAAAAAGCTCCAAAAAGTGTAATTATTTTTTGACACGGAAAAACATAAATGCTTTAATAATTCAATCCACAGAAAAAAACAAGACGCTCTTAAATATCTGTTTGACCCGTAGTCGAAGTCGGCATGCTTGCTCACCAAAAAGCAAAGGACTGGCGTGCTTTATTCTTTTATTTATTTATTTTATGGGGTTTCCTAATTTGGGATGTTCTTGCTCACCAAAAAGAAAAAGGTTGGGCTTGTTTAAAATTGTAAAATTGATTTATTTTAGAATTTTCGTCATTGAAAATAAAAATATCACTAAAAAAAGAATGAGCTAGTTTATATTACGTATCTTATTCGCATACAATCAGCATGGTTTTTACAGCAACGTTGATATATAATATAAAGATAAAAAAAATTGAAAAAGTAAAATAAATAGAGTTCCACCTCTCTCATTCCTTCACTATTAATGTCCATAAATTTCGTTTCATTTCCTGTCTCATTGGCCGTGGCTCAAACGATGTCGACGGTTAGAATAGAGCCCCTTCTCCACTACTATCGCAGAGAAAAACCCAGCTACCGTTCTCCATCGAAGTCATTCAAGCTCATCTCTTTGAATGCTTTGCCTAAGAAGCTGGTCTACAATGGCCGGAGCTTCTGCAATTTCCAGCCTCCCACTCCCAGGGCTCTCACTCTCAGAGCTGCCTCTACCGACGCAGCTACAGTCGAGACCTTTGAATCCACCGACCTCTTCTTCAAGGAGACCTTTCCTCTCAAGCGGACTGAAGTGGTTTGAGCTTTTCCTTTCTGGGTCGTCGTCTTTTTCTGTTGGTTTGTCGAATCTGTTTGTATTGTATTCGGGGAAAATAAACTATTGAGATTGAATTTGAAAATACGCAAGAAAAGAGACTGTTGAGCTTGAATTTGAAGCTCTGCAATTTCTATTGATGAACAGTGTTTCCAAAGCTGGAAACTTGTAGTGGTGTTCGTTTATTTCTTATAAATTTCCTCTGTTTTCTCGGCGACCATACAGAGCGTCAAGTTTTATTTCTGAGTTTAGCGATGTCTTATTTAGTCTACTTGAACTTGTAGGTAGAGGGGAAGATCTTTGTCCGATTAGATCATGGGAAGAATGCCAAGAATTGGATGCTGACCGTTGGTTGTAGTCTTCCTGGAAAATGGGTTCTTCACTGGGGAGTTTCTTATGTTGACGACGTTGGCAGGTAAAGCTTCGACTTAATGTTAGATTGCAATTACTCTCTCTCTCTCTCTCTCTCTCTCTCTCTCTCTCCATGGTGTTATGCTAATCTCATAATAACTTAAAGAATGCATATTTATTTTTTGCAGTGAATGGGATCAACCTCCTAGTGAAATGAGGCCACCTGGTTCAATTCCCATCAAGGTATGTATTGGGTTCTTAAGTTTGATTGCGGAGCTCCGTTCAATATGAATTTGAAATAGATGTGGAATTTCAGGACTATGCAATAGATACACCCTTGAATAAATCAGCGTTGCCCGTAGGAGGTGATCAATCTCATGAAGTGAAGATTGATGTTAAACCCAACAGTGCAATTGCAGCGATAAATTTTGTTCTCAAGGTTCTAATTTTCAACTATTAACAGTTGAGAATTTCGTCCCTTTATGTTAGATATGCAGGCTGTTATAATGTTATGCATCTTTTAGTGAGAATTTCTGCCCTTGTTGGGGGGTTTTGGTGGTGCAGGATGAAGAAACTGGTGCTTGGTATCAGCATAGAGGGAGAGATTTTAGAGTGCCTCTTGTGGACTACCTGCAAGAGGATGACAATGTGGTTGGAGCAAAATGGGGCTTGGGCGCATGGCCAGGTTGTCAAAGCCATTCTATTCTCTGGTCTACTTGATTTATTTTGTTCGTAATACTGTTGGATCTTTTACACTTGCAGCCTGAACCAATTTGTGATTTTCCAAGAAATGGTGTAACAAAATCCTGGAGGAGTGATGAATGTCCTAGTAAAACATAAGAGTGAAACTGACTCCCTTGTTTCTATACATCTTTAAAAAAAAAATTGAGGACAGGACCCACTTTCAAAACAGACTAGTAAGGTCAATATGTATAAATGATTCCTTGTCTAGTTATTCTTGTAGTTATATACTGAAATGGAAAGCAGGTGTTGTTTAGTAGCATGAATTCTTCCTGAATTTATCTAGCGTGAATTTATGTCAATGCCAATAGTTAAGCCAAGTGGCTGTCTCGCAGTCACTGCTACTAAGTTTTAGAGCCCAAACATGCCCACTCTTGTCGGCTGTGGAGGTGGGTTATGGGTGGTTGGATTATGATCTTCAGTTTTTCTCCAGAGTTATCCAACTTGAGCTGAAAGAAAGTTGCTTGTCTCCTTTTCAATTCTAGGAGCTTTGGGAAAGCTATCAAATGTGTTTGTCAAAGCAGAATCATCGCACTCCAAAGATCAAGATAGCAGCAATGAATCCAGAGATCCTCAACAGAAAACTAGGCGTGTAGAAGAGTTCTATGAAGAACTGCCTATTGCAAAAGAAATTGCTGTGAATAATTCAGCAACTGTTTCTGTAAGGAAGTGCCCCGAGACAGCTAAGAATCTTCTATGCTTAGAAACAGATTTGCCTGATCATGTTGTTGTTCACTGGGGAGTTTGTAGAGATGATTCTAAAAGATGGGAAATTCCAGCTGCCCCACATCCACCAGAAACAGTAGTATTCAAGGACAAGGCTTTGCGGACTCGATTACAGGTTTCTATGACCTTTTCTTTTCTTTTTTATTCCCTCCCCTTTCTCATGCGATTATTTCTTGACGGCTTTGCTATTAGTTTTTTTTTTTTTTTTGGGGTAATATAACATTGAATATATGTATACCTCTTTTAGATACTATCACAATGTTACTATTCTAATTACGGGATCACTGTTAATTTCTTTCTGTTTTTTTAAATTTTAGATTTTTGCTCAAAGAAACAATTTCTAATACTTTTGCAGGACAGCATAATAACTGGAGATCAAGGAGTTGAGTGCAAGTTTGTGCTCACTTGATCATGCACAAATTTGTGCCTTTTAAATTTCTACTTAAATTACTAATTAGGTCATCATCTTTGAAGATCATGAAACTCATGCTACATTGTTAGTTTTAGTTAACTCTTCAGGCATACAAATACCTTTGTGATGGTTGGAGCATGATTTTGAACAATGGAGACGTGGGATTGTTTTTGAGAGCATTTATATGATCAAAACCCAATCGGAAGATTTTGTTAGCAGTTCAGTGCACACATACTTGGTGTACATTATTTAGATGATAGAGAAATGGTGAATGTTCTGGCTATAATCATCTTCATGCTTGCAATTGTTTGGTTAATCATTAATCTTAAATTTACTGTCATTATACTATATGTTCTTCTCCAGAAAAAAACTTTAAAATCAAGGTTTCCTAGTTGTGTTGTGCCTACTTGAGAAATTTTCAATTAAGCTGATCAATAATGGATTATTTTCTAGATCAATTTTGTTATTTTCATTGGTATCCTTTTTTTGTTTGGTCGAATTCTCATGGGTATCCTGTGTGCAGCAAAAAGAGGGTGGAAAAGGATGTTGGGCATTGTTTACTTTGGAAGAAGGACTCGCAGGATTTCTTTTTGTTTTCAAACTAAATGAAAGTACGTGGTTGAAATGTGCGGGCAATGACTTCTACATCCCTCTGTCCAGCTCAAATCACTCAGTTGCTCTACCAAGAGAGGTTCCATCTGAAGATGCAAAGGTACCTGACAGTAGTACAGAAGCAGTTCAAGAAAAAAAAATTACTGCATATACCAATGGAATAATAAATGAAATAAGGAACTTGGTGAGTGACATTTCCTCTGAGAAGAATCAAAAGACAAAGTCCAAAGAAGCACAAGAAAGCATTCTTCAAGAAATAGAAAAATTGGCTTCCGAAGCCTATAGTATCTTCCGAAGCACTGTTCCAACTTTCACAGAGGAAGCAATTTCAGAGACTGAAGAATTGAAAGCCCCCGCCAAAATATGCTCAGGGACAGGCACAGGTTTTGAAATATTGTGCCAAGGTTTTAACTGGGAATCTCATAAAACTAGAAGATGGTACATGGAACTCCAAAGTAAAGCTGCAGAATTATCTTCACTAGGTTTCACTGTGATTTGGTTACCACCCCCTACAGACTCTGTGTCACCTGAAGGGTACATGCCGAAGGATTTATATAATCTGAACTCCAGGTACCATATCTTAAATTCATAATGCACATAATAATTTTGTCATGGTCTTCATAGTTCACTCCAAATAATTGAGCTAGCTCTGTTCTGCTTTCACTTTGATTACTATTTTCACTTGTATTTTTCAAAAATTTATAACTATTTTTGTAACATCTCTTGAAAAAAAAACTTGTAGTTTGGCATACCTCTGCTTGCTTGGTTTATGCGCATTCTGATCAACATACCAATCACTTGTTGAACCTTAAGGTTTCATTCTTTATCATTTATGGGAATGGTAGTAAATTTCCTTTTATTTGGTTCAGAGGGTTACTTTTCTTTTCTAGTCTTCATATTGAACTTTCATATCAGAAATGCTAGTTAGTATCATTGTATAGAGTATACTGTAAAAACTAAAAAGTACTGATTGCTGCTGTCTCACACTTCTCAGATATGGAAATATTGACGAACTAAAGGAGACTGTGAGGACATTCCATAAAGTCGGTATAAAAGTTCTTGGAGATGCTGTGCTGAACCACCGTTGTGCAGAATATCAGAATCAAAATGGTATTTGGAATATCTTTGGTGGTCGTTTAAATTGGGATGATCGTGCAGTTGTTGCCGACGATCCACATTTTCAGGTATTTATTTTTTCTTCCACATTTTCAGTTCTTTAATTTTTCTGTGCCCGTCTTAATTTCATTTCTAGAATGTTCATGGGTATGCTCAGAAAGAGACATGATATTTAGTTTATTTCATGTGCTCACATGTGTACATGTGATACCGTAGTTTATGAACTTGTTAGCATGTGATACTGCGGTTTATTTCATGTGCATAGATGTGCTCATGTGATACGGTAGAATATGACCTTGCTAGCGTGTGACAATCATACAAAGTAACCTTAAATTCGTTTCTGCAATGTTCACGGTGCTCAGCATTACAAGGGATAAACATAGTGCATTTACGGTCCAAATCGACCAAATGGTGACCCTAAATTCGTATTTGATTTCAATAATATGAATAATGAAAGGAACTCTTTACTGGAACATGTTACCTGTTCTTTAGACTATCTTCTTCAGTCCCCTTTTCTTCACATGTATAGTTAAAAAACTGATTGTCTAGGTCTGTTCATTTTATGGTTGATTGGATACTAATTTCGGAAAGTATTTTGTAATCTCTATAGGTTACTAAAAGTAATATAGAATAAATGTGATATGTGGGAAGAAGAAATTATATTACTTCTAGATTTGTATTAGACTACTTTTGTTAAAGGGGTAAAAAGTGTGAAGCTTGCAGCTTATGGAATTGCCTTCGTATGTCTATCATATGTGCAGAGTGAATGTTTATATGCCAAAGTTTGCCTATTACGTTATCTTGGTGACATTTTGTATGCAGTATGTTTTGAGATTGGTGAAAATGCCTTCTTTCTGTTATACAGGGCAGGGGCAATAAAAGTAGTGGGGAGTGTTTTCATGCTGCTCCAAACATTGATCATTCACAAGATTTTGTGAGGAAGGATATCAAAGAATGGTTACACTGGCTAAGGTTATTAGTCTGGACTATTTACTCCATTTCCTAAGATGTTCTTATTATTTGAGAATTCAACTTAAGATTTGTATCGCACTATCACTAAACACAAATACTGTATGTAAAAGAGAAATGCACATCCTAGAAACTAAAAAGTAGATCCTGAAGCTAGATCATCTCTCTGTTATAGGACGTGTGTAAGTTCGGGCACATTCACATGCTTGATCATAGACTTGAGTTATTGTGCTATGGAAATTAGAGTAGAGGTCATAGTACCTTCAAGGGGTGTCTCATAGCATTTCTCGGGATTTTCCGTAGAGCAAGTCCTAGTTGCCACCTAGCCTTTGAGACCCTTTGTTCTTTTGAGAAATAAATGCACTGATGTCTTCTTGAGTGGGTTCATGGTCTTTTGAGTTTAAAGGCAGTCTGTTAAAGGTTTCATTGATGGTATAAACTTACATTGTTTTTATTTTGACGAGAAAAATGTAGTATACTTTTACTGGTTGTCTTTTCTTTCCATGGGGCCTTTTTATGTTTTCTAGTGAATTGCTTCTAATTTGGGTTTTCCAACAAGCAATTGCTTCTTTTCATACTTCTCCTTTTCTTGAATTGAATATTTCAAGAGTTCTTGAGATGAGGTTGTCTTATGCATTTCTTATACATATGCTGACGTACAATATCAGTTTGGCCTTTGCATTTAATATTTATGGACGTTCCTTCAAAAATTATGGACTTGTTATATTTTATCGTATTGAAGTGCATTTCCCTTATGCTGTATATGTTGAAAGTTTACTCTAGCATTTTGATGTAAATGTATGAGTGACTGTCACAGGGAAGAAATTGGGTATGACGGATGGAGGCTTGATTTTGTTAGAGGATTTTGGGGTGGTTATGTCAAGGACTACATAGATTCTACTGAGCCCTACTTTGCTGTAGGCGAGTATTGGGATTCCCTATGTTATACATACGGTGAAATGGATCACAATCAAGATGCACACAGGCAGAGAATTGTTGATTGGATCAATGCTACTAATGGAACTGCTGGTGCATTTGATGTCACAACAAAAGGGATTCTCCATGCAGTAAGTGTTCATCTTTGTAATTTTAAATTGCAACTGCCAAATTTGTTCTCAATTGGTCCCTATAGTACACCACAGTGGTATCAGATGGGCTTGTATTGATTCATAGGTTTATGTTAATTTTATTTTTCTTCATACTATAGTGTTGACTTGTGTGTTGAATTTTAGCATCCATTTAGTGGGTGCCGCATTATCAGGCATTATAGTAAAATATTGCTTATAGTTTTTGGCAAAATTCTGGTTGTTCCATAAGAAGCAGTATCACCTAGTGGCAAACCATGTTTCTAAATAAAAGAAAAAGGGCTTTTGAGAGTGCTCACCTACTTAGAAAGGACATAGTTTGCACCTCAAGTATTGGCCTAAAGTTAGCATTTTAAGTGGTACATAATACTCAAATGCGTATATGTGATATGATCAACTATATTAGCTTGTTTTCCTTTTATAATCTTATTCTGTTTGATGTCCAGTCAAGAGGTTCAGTAACTGTTCTGAAGAATGATATGCTTTTGGATACACTGGCCATTGTCTATAAACTATAGTTATTTGCTTTCCATCTTTCCATGTTTGTATGATACTTTTGTTCACATAGAATATATTTTGTAGGCACTGGAAAAATGTGAGTATTGGCGATTATCAGATCAGAAGGGAAAGCCTCCAGGGGTTCTTGGATGGTGGCCATCTCGTGCTGTCACTTTCATAGAGAATCACGATACTGGTTCTACTCAGGTTTTAACTTCTTTGCTCTTGAATCCCGTTATTTTCTAGCCAAGAGAAATATTGATCTGTCCCTATCGGACAGCTGAGGGTAAAATCCACCTACCTCCAACAGCCCGTATCAGATTCAAGCTTGGGTAGGACATTGATCTAAATTTTACCTTTTAACATGATACAATCCAATTGAGAATGAAGGCAACTACACTGAATTGCTTTCCCTAAATAAGGGGCAACTTTTATTTGTAGATGACATTCATGAGAAATCCTGTAGATCATTTCAAAAATTTTTGTTGTTTTAAGACCTCTTTGCTAGAAAACTTAAAGTTCACTACCTGGGTTTGAAATGGGCCCTTCCATATGAGCTCTTCCCAAGTGATGGAATTGGTCTCTTTTACATTCTGGATGGATCACCATATATCTTGAGTTATCTCTTGCTCCTCCAACCTTCCTTTCAGGAATTCAGATAAGTGGAGAGCAGAGAGTAGTGTTTGGACCTTTCTATAGTGTTATCGTTACTTTTGATATTTTAGGAGTAACCAGCTACAAATTTTTACTTTCATTCTTTCCTTTTGAAGGGTCATTGGAGGTTTCCACATGATAAAGAAATGCAAGGATATGCTTACATTCTGACTCATCCAGGAACCCCAACAGTTTTCTATGACCACATTTTCTCTCACTACCATTCTGAAATTAAAGCTCTACTCTCTCTGAGAAACCGGAACAAGCTCAACTGTCGGAGTAGAGTAAGTATCAATAACCAAGTTGTAGGCTTCATTCACTTTCAAACTAGATGTCTGTTTCCGTTCTTCTGTGGAACATATTATCAAAGCATCGATTTGATTTTTCATTTTACAATATAGGTTAAAATTACCAAGGCAGAAAGAGACGTGTATGCAGCCATCATTGATGAAAAGGTTGCTGTAAAAATCGGACCAGGTCACTACGAACCCCCAAGTGGACCTCAAAGATGGTCTAAATGTGCGGAGGGCAGAGACTACAAGGTCTGGGAAGCATCATAACTTTGTCCACAACGATATTATGTAGCTATGAGTATATAAAAGTTGATTGCAGGATGATTCAATAAGGAAGTTCCCATATTTTACATCTAAGCAAATCAAAGGGTGCCAAGATAGAATAATATGTACTTCTCTCTGGAGGTCTGGCTGAGAACCTTGAATTGAAGTTTTCTTGCCATGCATTTCCGTAGTTCAAGGGATTGTCAAAGCTCAACAGACGATCGGAAAGACCTGCTTTCAGCAATAGAAAATTGCAGCCAGTCGGCTAGGTGTGGAAGTGGTGAGCATGTTTTAGGTTTAAAAGGGCAGTGTTTCCATCATATAGACTATTGATATTTATTGTGATTCCTTCTATGCAAAAACATGTTCTAGTGTATATTCCATTAATGTGTAAACAAGTTATTGTTCATTGATTAATTAATAAAGCAATGTTTTTAACTAAAAATGTTTTAATTGCAAGAAGCTTGTAGCTCAAGAGGTTAAGAGTATACTCATGTCCATGAGGTCCTAGGTTTGATTCCCTCCTCAATATCGCTTGTATATAAAATATTTTAAAAAACTCATAACGTTTTAATTAGTGCATCACGAAAAAACTTTTTTGTAATGGGAACACAATGACACGTGGGATAACTTCCATGTGTCATTGTGTTATTGGCCGAGGATACCAAGAAGTGTTATCCCCATTGCATGAGAGTTTCTCTCTATGGACACTGAGCCGACCATAACAGTTTTATTTCAACTTATAAACTATAGTACTCCTTGAAACTTCAGTCAAATCTCATTTTACCCATTCCCCCCAAAGTTAAAGTGGCCCACTTAACCCTCTTGATTGTGGTTTTGTATTCCACTTTACCCCTCATCATTAACGCTATCCAGAAGACAGTCAAAATGCTGACGTGGTAGGATCATTATGGTAAAAGCACACACGGTGGCCAATTACTGAGTATAATCAGCGTCCTACGTGGCAAAGTGTTCCCCACATGCTTTTAAAATCGAAATCTAAGTAGCTGAGTTCGTAGATTTGGCCAAACGAAGAAGCTTCTAAGTCGAAAAAATTTGGGGATTAGGGTTTAGAGTGTATAATCGAAGAGAGAGAGAGAGAGAGAGAGAGAGAATCTAATAAGGAGCAAATATTGCAGAAGAATCGAAATCTTGGGAGAAGTGCGAATATCTGAGAGACTGAAGAAAACAATGACTATATCGAGAGAAAAAGGAGGTTCTCAACGCGAGTATGGTAAGTGGCCATTCTTTTCTGACGTGGAATCGATGAAAGCAAGAGACTTACAGAGTGCGGTCCAGGTTTAAGCTTCTTCATTGTCTGCTTGCTTTGTTAGGTCCAGTCCAAAGGCGTTGAGTTTGAAAAGTCTGGAATTAAATATTGTTGTGGTCCCCTATGTCTTGATGTTATGTTTTTGTTGTTTACTAGTTGTTTAAAGGTTCTTTTAGTGCTTTTTTTTTTTTTTTGTCAACAAAGATATCATAAAAGCCAACCGGCAAAGGCCCAAAGGGGAGCCAAACCCAACCAAACAAACAGGACAGACACACCAAACCAAAGAACTAAAAACAAGCCAAAAGAACAAAACAAGTGAAAAGCCACACAACAGAAGATTAAGCACCAAGCGGAGGGCAAGGAAGACCATCCCGAGATAAAATATGAACTAGAGAGGATGGAGGTCGCACAAAGCCACGACTCCAAGCACATCCCCTTCCTGGCAAGCGAGGCAACGACATCCGCAGACCGGTTCGCTTCACGGGGCACCCATGCCCAATTCAGATTTGTGAAAGAGGCTTTAAGAAACCTAATATCCTTAAGGATAGGATACAACTCCCAATTAGAGGAAGAAACATCCCCCAGAACAGAATTAATAGCCACTTGAGAATCAGATTCCACCACAACATTAACCAAATTCAACTCTTTAGCTCTCAAAAGACCATGTTTCAGGGCCAAAACTTCAGCCATAAGTGGAGATTGGGCCCGCACCTGAGCAGCAAGACCCCCAATACAAGAACCAGCAATCTTCCGAATAATAACTCCAACTCCAGCCATAGCAGAACCAGACTTCCAAGAACCATCAGTATTAATCTTAACATAAGAAGAAATGGGGGGTAGCCAATGAGAAGGATGAGGAGAAGAAATCTGAATAGGCATACCCACAGACCCAAGAACTGGCTTCTTGGTAACATTCCAAAATTCCGACACAGCCAAACAAGCACGAGATCTAGTAGCTGCAGGCACAATTGGGATATCATTGTAAACAAATTTACATCGAGCCTTCCAAATATGCCAACAAGTGAAAGCAACAACTGACAAAATCCACCTAGAATTGGGTGAAAACATACTCTCCCCTCTCAAGAGACTGCCCAACCATCTATCCAAAGAAGTAAAATTTTGCAAATCCATGCGATAGCCAATTGCACTTCCAAACCAAACACACGCTGTCCAAGGACAAAGGACCAGCATATGTTCAATTGATTCAGGACTCTCCAAACAAATAGGACATAAATGCGAAGTGGACAACCTACGCTTATAGAGATTTAAGAAGGAAGGGAGAATATTAGAGACCGCTCGCCAAAGAAACTGTTTCACTTTTGGAAGGGTTTTGGACTCCCAAATGATCTTCCAAGTATCAAGAGAAATGGTATGTGAAGATTGAGCATTAGCCAAGGGACACCTGATGTTTTGATTCACAATCCAATTATAGCCCGACTTCACAGTAAAGTTACCAGACTTGACCCATGGCCAAACCAGCCGGTCACCAGAAACAGACCCCCGATCGGAATAGCCGAAATAGCATTAAGCTCATGTTGGGAGATAAGATGAGCAATGGGTAACAAATTCCAAACTCCATGATTCCAATCAATTAACTCACACACCTTGACAGGAGCATCCACAGGAACAGGGAGACAAGGTCGCAAATAACCACCTGGGATACCTGGGATCCATTTATCAGCCCAAATTGAGGTAGAAGATCCATTTAGAATCTGCCAATGAGCTCCAGAAAGAATGATATCCCGTCTCACTAGAATGCTTGACCAAGCCCACGAAGCACGGCCTCCTTTTTGAGCCTCCAAAAAGCTGCAATCAGGAAAATATAAACCTTTAAGAATTTGGACCCATAAGGCACCCGGGTTGCAAATAATCCTCCAGGCTTGCCTAGCAAGCATAGCATCATTGAAATAACCTAGGTTTTTGAACCCCATCCCTCCAGCTGCCTTAGATAAACCCATCAGCTCCCAACGCTTCCAATGAATTTTATTTCCCCATACTGAATTATTACCCCACCAGAAATTAGCAATAAGTGAATCAATTTCATGACATAGAGTAATTGGTAGTTTGAAACACGACATGGGGTAAGAAGGGATAGCAAACAGAACAGCCTTTATCAAAGTCTCCTTACCAGCTTGTGATAAATGTTTTTGCTTCCAACCTTGGACTTTCCCCAAAATGAGCTCTTTAATATAATTAAGAGCCTCTTTCTTAGACCTTCCCCAAATAGTAGGTAAACCTATATATTTCCCAGGATTGTCCGCTTCTTTGACCCCAAAAATCCAACATAAATCCCAGGATTGTGTGTGAATGTTGCTCCATCTATGTTTACTGGCAGTTTGGTTGTTGTGTTCTCCTTTTTAAACTGTACATATGACTAGGCAGTGGTTAAAGTGTGTTTTTTAATGTTCTGTTGTGCATATGACAAAGGAATAATCACATTTGAAGTACACCATGGAAGTATAATGGTAAAGTCTCCAAACCTCAATGAGTGATAGTTTTATGTGTGGGGGGAGAAGGGGGCGCGCAAGAGGGGTTTGTTGATTATTTGGATTAGTGTCTTGTGAACTACATAAATTTTTTAGAGATATATGGGTATGCAAAAAAGCTTGGCTACCATGACCAAGTGGTTGTGACATGGATACAAAGTGGTAAGAAAGTGTGCATAGATAGTGATGCTCAACTACTTTAATGGTGTCATTTGGTGCCTCATAGCTTTGAAAGAGTGATTGTAATTTACTTGGAACACTCCACTGTTATTGATGTGGATGAAACTACAGTGGCTTGGAGCGAGAGGGGTCCTAGTTGTTAGATATATGCCCTAGAAGCCAGTATAAAAATGGAATATTCTAAGAATATAATATAATTAATATAATCAAAGGGGAGTGAATGTTACTCTAAGATACATAATGTACATAAGGTAACAAGTCCATGGATAAAGATATGAATGGAAAGCAGTCTAAAGAAGTTAGATTCATGAAACCTTTCCATCATAGAAGTATCATATCCTAAAAAGTTCATGGTCATAGGATCACCAATTGGAAAATAGTGAACCGCAAAGACTAGTACATGCTATGTCTCCTCAAATAGGAGGATGACTAGTCTCAAGTCATTCGTGTAAAGACACTGAGACATGTGTGTAGGTGCTCTATAGAGATGCAGTTCACTGAATGCGATCAACTCAAGAATTCTTGTATGGAAGTCTTACTCACAAGTGTCAAACAAATAATTCTAAAGTGCGATAATGCAAATTAGTCCTTAGACTTGAGACATCATAGTTATCTTGTGTATGAGTTGTTTATTTTTTAGAACACTATACAGTCGTATCAAAAGGATGTGACTTAAAGGTGTTCTTGAGGATACTCATCATATGCACAGAGGCATGTGAACGTACAGTAAGAAATCTCTACTCTTAGTAAGAAGAGAGAATACTATAAAGATATTATTCGTTGAATCTTTGGCCAAAGTACAATATAAGAATTGAAACAAGAATGTTTGCAATTGCATCCAAGTAAATCATATAACCTATTGATGTCATAAATCATATAACCTATTGATGTCATGTTAGGGATTTGACACGAGTTAACCATATCCTAACAACAACAAGACATAGAGTATTGCATTGTTCTCAAAATGAATTCTATTTAGCTTGGGTAGCCATGACAGACTGCTAGGTGTCACTCATGGTTTGTGGAAGCTCTGTAAGGACTAATTACAATTAGTTTTTGCCAATAGGAAGAATTGTATAGAGGGACACGATTTACATTCGGTTTAGAAGTAATCATTCTTCCCTACAGCCTCGCTAATAAGAACCTATAAGGTCGCACACCGAAAAGGTATGGATCGAGAATTGAAAAGAGAATAAATGATTTTGTAGCTTGGTCAAAGTCAAAGTCAAAGTCAAAGTCAAGGTCAAAAGTCAAAGTTAAAGGTCAAACCATTGACCTGAGACTTGACGTGGTCAACACAAGGTTGACTAGGACCAATGCTAATTAGACAAGTTAGTGATGTAATTAGTTAAGTCATTAAATCAATTAAACTAATTAGATTAGCTTAATGAATTAATTAAAGTTATGGAACTTTAGTTTTGGTCCTATATGACTTAAATATTTATAGGAAAATGGACCTAATAGACTTAGGCAAAGTGTGACACATTATAAGAATAATGTGATAGATCAAAGTAGCCCAAAAAGAATAAGGAAGAGGAGGGTGCGGTACATGGGGTCTCTAAGGGCACATGTGTGACAATATGTATATATATAATCATAGTTATAGCACAACACCTCCTTAGGGTTTCAAGTTTGGCATTTAGGAAGAGAGGAAAACATCAAACCTCTTCCTTAGTCTCCCTTGGTCGGCCACCATAGAGGAAGTAAAGGCTAGCACCCACATTCTCCTCTTGGTTCCTTATTCTCCTATTCTCATTCTACCTTAGTGAAGATACTCTGGAGAGGCATAACTTTATTGTGCCTATTTGGAGAATAAGATGGAGAATCAACAACTAAAGGACCATTCCCTCTACTTGAATACCATCATTGGATTCAAAATTCGCTCTAAGGGTAATTAAGCTCACTTCCTACATTCTCTTTAATATGTGATATTAGTGTCAAAGGTGCAAACTTTCATAGACCTATAAAGATTGGGACCTAAGTTGAGACTTGTATGAATCTCTAGCTATTTTCTTGCTTCCGTTTTATTTGATTTCATATTTGATATGCATAGGCTAGATGATTTGTTCTCTCATATATTCACGGGGTTATAGAAATCCCTACACCTAATTTTCCCTTCACTATTGCAAGAAACCTACTGTTGAATTTGAACAAGAAGATGAGAGTGATGAACAATCTAGTTATGAGGGTATGTATGAGGAGGATGAGGATGATGAAGAGGCTATAAATGTGAAGGATGAGGGTTATGAAAAGGCTATAAATGTAAAGGATGAGGGTGATGACATTGTTGTTAATGAGGCTAAAGAAAGATGAAGAAATTTTTATCTGGGTATAGCACCTTCAATCCTCAAAATGGTGGTAAGTAAATTTTGTTTTTGGGGTTCAGAAACCCTTTTATCGAAAAAAAGAAGAAGAGAGAGTATTGTAAATTGTGGTCCACTTGAGCTGCTTAGATTTCGATTTTAAAAGCATGTGGGGTTCACTTTGCCAAGTAGACTATGCTTAGCAATTGGCCACCGTGTGTGCTTGTACCATAATGACCTTGCCACGTCAGCATTTTTGACAGTGTTTTGGATGGCGTTAACAATGGGGGGTAAAGTGGAACACAAAACCACGATCAAGGGGGTTAAGTGAGTCACTTTAACTTTGGGGAGGAGTTAAAGTAAGATTTGACTGAAGTTTTAGGGGGTACAGTAAATACGCTTTTTATTTATTTATTTTAATTTTAATTTATTATTTTCTTTAAGGAACAAATATGACTAATTTAATTCGACCTCAACCCTCAATGAGAAATCTTTATGAGTGCGATGGTCATGTGGTTGTAGGAAAGTTAGGGTGAATTTTAGTAATTTTCCCTTTTCCTGGTTGAATTAGAGTTTGATGGCTAGCTTTTTGATTGAAGCTGTCAACTCAAAGTCCATATCAAAGAAGAAAAGAAAGAAGTTACGAATATTTTTTAATAGTAAATTGAGCTTAGACCCATAAAATTATTATTATTATTTTTTTTTTTTGAGGTCCTTTCCTATTGAAAGGGGCGATAGCATATTAAACTCACACACACAACACAGATGCTAGGACTCGAACCCAGGACCTTGCCTGAGGGAGTAAATACTCCAAACCACTACACTAGTGAGTCCTTTGCCCATAAAATTTATTTTAAATCACCTACAACCCATCCCTTTATTTTTCTATTTAAAATATCCAATTTTTTAAAATAATATTCGATGACTAGGATTCAACTAAGCAAGTTACCTAATATAACTTAAAATATGATTTATTGTATTTTTCGGATTCCAAAACTACCTTTATTTATAAGTTAATGTGTTATGGAGGGTTGATGATGCACGTTGAATTTGGAAAGATCTCCAAATGGTTGTAATGGATGTAGGAATTAATTTATAAACTTATTTGAAATTAAATATTAAATTCAACATTAATGTAGTAGTAATCTATAGGTTATTAACGTTTTGGTTTATTTAATAAAAAAAATTATGTTGTTTTCCTTTTATGAATTATACGACTAGTAATCTATTTTATTATAGTTTTATGAATAATAGTGTACATTCTAATTATGTTGAAAAATAATTTGATAATCTATTTATTGTTTGTTTTTTGAAAAACATTTTTCTCTAAATAATGTACCTATTTTTTTTCTCTAATAATGTATACCTATTAAAAAAATTTACCTAGTATAATGAACTTATTTTTTTTTTCTTCTAAATAATGCACCTATTTTTAATTTATAAAAAATGTGCATAAATTTCAATTATACAACATATCGATTTTCTACAAATTATTGTGTACCTATTTTTAATTTATAAAAAATGTACTGAAATTTCAATTACAAATTTAATTGACCTAGTTTATTTTTTATTTTTTTGGTAAATAATATACCTATATTTTTATAGGTATATATTTTATTTTTATTTTTCATATGTAGATTATTGGATATGTAATTTACATATATATATATATATATATATATATATGGTTTGCAATTTGGGGGCCATGTGTTAGAGGGAATGGCAACCAAAAGAAATAGAGTGATTGATATGCCATTAATAGGAAGTTTTAATTACAATTATGACAGTTAATGAAATACTTGGAATAAATTATAAATAAAATATGAAGTCTAATGGTAAACGATGTAAAAACATAGGAATACTATGACCTCTTATATCCTACTGGTCGTTTAAGTTTGAAATTGAGTTTTACACATAGATTTATAGAATGATGGATATATGTCTAGAAAATAGAAATTGTAGGAACCTATATTGGATAAGCACTATTTCTAAAAATGGACTCCGCTTTTCACTGTGAACCGTAGCTTGGAAGTGGTTCCCCAAACTTCCCGCCATATCTCCCATCATCACTGGCAAATCCTCCATAGTTGCCTTAAGTATTTAAACACCCCCACCTTGAAGAATTATCCCAGGCCAAGCAAACCAAAAGGTATCCGATTAAACCCATTTTGATTCTCTTGTGGGTTCAATCTGTTTGGCTTGGGTTGGTCGCCTAGCTCCAAAGGCTAGCCCTCGAGTTAACCTTGGCCTCTCCCACCCGCCCAAGTACGTACCAGTTTGTTCCTCGCAAAGGGAACCAAAAACAAAACACAAAAACAATGGCAAAATTATTTAACTCATATATCCTTCTCTTCTTCTTTTTCTTATCCTTTGCTGCAATTATTGCCAATGCCGAAAGTGATCAACCTCAACAATTAGATGAGTATTGGAAAAAACGAGCTGAGCAAGCCGAAAACTACACCATGGAATCTTACGAACCAAATCCTCAGAGAGTCACCGACGAGTTCAATGCTCAAGTTGGCGAGTAGGTCTTCTTCATCAATTAATTTCCTTCATCACAATATACATCGTTTCAATATGCATGCAAGTTTCTTTTACATTACATAAATTTTCGTATCAAATTTCGTGGCTTAAATTTTGCATGCATGCAGGCTTATAATGGGGAAAAACGAGACAAGAAGGAACTTGAAGGGCCAAAAGAAATATGTTGGTCCATGCAAGGTAACCAACACAATTGACTCCTGCTGGAGGTGTGACCCTAACTGGGCCAACAACCGCATGAAGATCGTGGACTGTATCCAAGGCTTCGGTCGCAAGACCACCGGGGGTAAAGGCGGACCTATTTATGTCGTGACTGATCCCTCAGATGGCGACTTGGTAAACCCTAGACCGGGAACCCTGCGTCACGCCGTGATTCAAAAAGGGCCTCTTTGGATCACCTTTGCACGCAACATGGTGATTAGGCTGCAGCAAGAGCTGATGGTGGCCAGTGACAAGACCATTGATGGTAGGGGAGCCAATGTTAACATATTTGACGGTGCTGGCATTACCATCCAGTTTGTGAGGAATGTGATCATCACCAACCTTCACATCAAACAAATTAAGGCCAAAGAAGGTGGAATTATCAGAGACTCCGTCGACCATTTTGGTCAGAGGACCAAGAGTGATGGTGATGGCATCTCCATCTTCGGCTCCTCCAACATTTGGATTGACCACGTTTCCATGGAAAATTGCACAGATGGGCTCATAGACGCCATCATGGGTTCCACCGGTATCACCATCTCCAACTGCCACTTCACTAAGCACAATGAGGTACGTACAAACCCTAACTTATAACATACACTCTCTCTCTCTCTCTCTCTCTCTCTCTCTCTCTATATATATATATATATATATATATATATATAGTAGATGTGTGTTCGTGGATATATATATATTAAAATTTTGATATGCAGGTGCTGTTGTTCGGTGCCAGCAACAGCTACACTCAAGACAAGATGATGCAAATTACTGTGGCCTTCAACCACTTTGGTAAGGGTTTGGTGCAGAGGATGCCAAGGTGCCGGCACGGATTCTTCCACGTGGTGAACAACGACTACACCCACTGGCTCATGTATGCCATTGGTGGCAGCATGAACCCTACCATCATCAGCCAGGGTAACAGGTTCATTGCTGGTTTAAACTCCGCCACCAAAGAGGTAATTTTTCTTGTATAATATTTGTACCATCTCAACTAATCAACCGCCTTATAAGGTCTTAATTATTTTTCTAATAGCGTTTGCCGCGTGTATTAAAAAAATGGTAGCCTAGATGGTCAGACGAGATAGTTAGTTACTGATTGGTTGTGACTAAATATATGATTAGGTGACGAAGAGGGAGTATACGGCAGAAGCGGAGTGGAAGAATTGGCTTTGGAAATCTGAGGGAGATTTGTTTATGAATGGAGCATTCTTTGTTGAATCTGGGAGCCCAGCCAATTTGCGCGCAGACAAGCTTGATATGATTCCCTTCAAGCCCGGTACCTACGTCACAAAAATGACTAAGTTTGCCGGCGCTCTTGACTGCTTTGTGGGCAAACCATGTTAGACAGAGCGCTTTAATTTTTCCTGTTGTACATTCCTGCATGCAAACGGAGGATGAGAAAGAAGCCTACTCTTCCGTCTTCACCAACAGAAGAAAAAGAGGAGTTGTATTCTATTATACAAAACGTTACTCTCTTTTTTTTTTCTTCTTTTTTTTTGGTTTGTTTGGGAAACACTTACCCGCATATTTCCTTTTCTTAATTAAATTAGAATGTATCTTCAGAACTACAAAATAAGAACACGTACGTGCTATTTTTTGAAATTTAAATAATTTCAGCTTAACCGCATGACAAGTGTTTTAAAATAGCATCTGGAATGATCGCACTGTCCAAAACTACTTCTTAACTAAAGGAGAGTGCCAGGATTGCGTGAATGAAGGTGCAGAGTCAGCTAGCATATAAGTATTACCCGACTATCAATCTTTACCCCCAACCAATTATTATGCATCCTTTCTTGTCTAATTTTTACTATTATTATTCATTACTTTTACAAAGAGTCTAGTTACATTAATCGTAACAAGAAGAAGAATTCACTACATAGTCAACAATAATAAATTTAAATATATATATATATTTTAATATAAGTGATGGTCTAAACTATTCTAAATTAATCTAATTTCTAGAAGAGGACTCGAACTTTGGTGCAAGCGGATGGGTTCACTGCCGTGGCCAATTGAACCCACGTATGCAATTCTAATCAATTATTTGTTTGCACGTTAATCAACATTAATAGTAAGGTGCAATACATACTAGACACTACTGCTGTTCGTGCAAATTTCCTCCCTTAGAATATTTGGAGAAGATCCTTGCGTCTCTTGAATGAACTCTTTTAAGAACCCTACAAAATCAATGGTGGTCAGTTGGGGAACACCGGTGTGGTGTTGGTCAAGAGCCCACTACTAGAAAAACGGCCATTACCCATTGATTATCTAGATTAAAAAAACATAAAAGTAGCTTTTGAATTTTGTTTAGAAACTAAGGCCCGTTTGGTAACATTTTAAGGGGTTGTTTTCATTTTCAGAGAACAAAAATGAGGCAAAAACACGTTCGGTGGCCCAAAAACAGAAAACATTGAGAATGTTTTTATAAAATGAAAACAAGTTCATGTGTACTTGTAAAAAATAGAAAACAAGTTGTTTTCATTCTCGTGGGAAACGTTTTCATAAAAACAACTCACATATTATTATTTCAAATTGTATTAGTAGACACGTTTTCGTTGTTTTTATTTTCTGAAGAAGTTTTCTAATTAATCTACCAGACACATTTTATTTCCTGAAAATGCAAATTCGTTTTCTTGTTTTCATTTTCTGAAAATATTCTAAAAAAACATTCTCCGAAAACGTTACCAAACGGGCCCTAATTCTCCCACCATACCTATTAAAAGTATTTGGGATAGACACTAGAAATAAAGTGATTTTCATTTTCTTCCTTTCATATTTGGCCCTTTTATCAGAATCAATTTGTCAAACAAACTCGGCTCTACTCACAAATCAGCCAAACAAGCTTGGCTGGATCCCCTTTTTTGTTTGCAAAGTGGCTTGCCTCCCCTTCACTCAGCCGCCTTGGCGTTTTGCCTTCAATTGGATACTGACTTGATTTTCTAGTCTCTTCCATTTATTAACTTTTTTCCTACAAAAACTAATGTTTAATAGTGAAACACCATAATTAGAACTATGAAAAACCTTATTGGCGGCATAAGTACTATTTCCTGCTGATTTCAAAATACAAAATTTCAAATAGGCGGGAGAATGTCTCTATAAACTAGAGAACCTTTAGTTTGGTATGTACAAACAGATCTCGATTCTTTGCATTTAGGTTTTGTGCATTTACTCATATTTAGTTTCATCTCAACAATTACAACAATTACCCGTATAGCCACATGCCTTAATTTTAGTTGATCTTTTTTATATATTATCAAAACTGATGGCTAACTCCGTTACCTTACCACTTTTACCAGTACTTTGGCTCCCAATCCATCACCACACAACTGCATTCGTTCTTTTTTAATTTTCTGAGAAGTTTAATTCAATGAATTTGTGAGCTCGGAGCATCATATGTCTGAATAAAATTTAGTGTCGTTGGCTTTGTTTACTGGAAGTTGGGGGTTGGATTCAATCAATTCTAATTTAATCCCAACTTCCCCATCTGTTTTCCAAATTATTTTGTAGCAGATTTTGTGTTTTTAAAAAAAATTCAGATTTGAGTGTCCCACCTCCATTAGCTTGTTGGGTTTAAGCATTGTCTCTTTCTTTCTCCTTTTTGTCATTGTTGAAGGTTTCTGGTCATTTTCGACCCAAAAAAAAGAGAGTTATGGGCACATGTGGAAACTAGAATACGAGGGTTGTGCAATGGATTAATCAATTGCCTCTTTTCCTGCCATTAGAACATAGTTAGTAGTCCATGTTTTCCTGTAAGTCGGAGGAATAAAAAGCAAAGAAACCAGCAACAATTGAAAAAGAAGACGACAAGCAGAAAAACATTAACATCGTAAATAACATTAAAGTTAAGATAGCTGATGTGGCTTGTGTTGGAAAGTAATCAATACCTGATTTTACGGGAACTAGAATAGGAAAATCTTCTTTGTAATTGTTTTACTTTTCCTAAAATTGATGTACAATTCTTTTTCTAGTTAGAGCCATTCCAGCGGAAGGGCCCAGCCCGAGGCGAGGGGAAAAAAAAAAAAAAAATTTCGTTCCACCGCCTAGCCCAAGCCCGGGGGGGTGTGGGACCTACCAACTCGGGCCAGCCCGAAGGCGAGACGAGCCCGAGCTCCAGCCCGCGGTCGCTGACGTCAGCTAGCGCGTTTCAAAATTTTTTACCGTTGGCGCGCACGTGCAATGCACGCGCCAACGGTAAAAAAATTTGAACCAGCGCGCGTTGACGTCAGCGCGACGCCAGCTCCAAAGGGAAGTAGCCACGTGTCGCCTCCCCAGCCCTCCGATCAGCATCTCCGAATCCATCCTACGGCTGAGGCTTTTTTGGGCAATAAAAAAATGAAAAAAAATCGTAAATTTTTTAAAAATTCTAAAAAATTCTGATTTTTTTTTTTTCTTCTATAAATACCTATCAATACCCTTCACTTTCAACACCAATCCTCATACATTTCATTATACTTCTACTATTATTCACTCTTTACTCAACATTTTCCTCTTTTTCATCTAGTATTTTGATTTCATATTTTTATGGCTTCTTCTATCGAAACCGGAGGGGCTTGGAGCACCATGGAAGATGTTTCCTTGTGTGAGGCTTGGCTCCAAATTTGTCATTGTCCCGTGTCCAGCAATGAGATGAAATTTTTTCATATGTGGAAAAAAATTCATGCCGAATTTTGTGAAAAAATTCCGGGGTCTACTCGTACGGAGATGACATTATCCAGTAGGTGAAAAATTCTCAATAAAGAGTTGGGAAAATGGAGAGATGCCCTAGCAAAAGCGATGGACAACTATAGAAGCGGGGAAAATCGTACTAACGAGGTAAGTATTTTATAATTTTTGTTTTATTAAGTTTAATATCCTAATATATATATTTTGTTAATATTGCTTGCATTTTCAATATTTTTGTTAATATTTCTTGCATTTTAAATATTTTGTTCATATTTCTTGCATTATCAATATTTTGTTAATATTTCTTGCAATTTAAATATTTTGTTAATATTTCTTGCATTTTCAATATTTTGTTAATATTTCTTGCATTTTCAATATGTTGTTAATATTTCTTGCATTTCCAATTGTTTCTTAATTTTCTTGCACTTCTAATTTATTTGTAAGGTTAATTGCATTTCCATTATTATTTTTTTTGTTACTTGCATATCCAATATATTTTAAATATTTATTGCATTTCCATTTTTTTTGTTAAATAGATGATTCAAGCACAAATGTGGTTCGGTGCAACCGGGGGTGGCAAAAAAAGTTTCAACCATCATGAATGTTGGGAGGTGGTGAAATATTGCAAACGCTTCATAATTATTCCGACGGGTCCGGACCGTTGTGTTAAACGAGACGCCACTCCGTGATTCAATGACATCGGATTCACCTCTCGATTCTCCTATGAGTCAAGACTCACCCATCGAAAAGGAGCCGAGGCCCATTGGCCGAAAGGCCGCGAAGGCAAAGAAAGCGGGTAATTCAAGCAATAATAATTCACAATTTTTGGAGGAAATTGCAAGGCAAAACGACATAAGAATAGAAATGGAGCAAAAACGCCAAGATAACGAGTTGGCCCTTCAAGCTGAGTATGCACGAGAAAGGGAGTATTTGCACAAAAAAGATATGGACAAGACGGATCGGGAAACCATGGCGATGGATACAAGTCATATGTCCCCTGAAACAAAACAATTTTGGAAGCTAGAACGAAGGGATGTTATGAGAAGAAGACTTTTTCGGGATGATGGGCCTAGCAACACGGATTGGTTAAATGATGGAAACCATTAAATTAGTTAGCATACCTTTTATGTATTTGTATTTTTCATGTTTTCTATTAAAGTTGTTGTAATTCATGTATTTTATTTTAGTAGTAGTAATTCGTAATGACTTGTATTACATTTCGTTATTTAATAAACAAAGCATTCAATAAATTACCTTTTTATTCAACATATTCCATACTTCAAACAAAACATAAAAAAAAATAAAAATAAAGTACAAACAAGGCACAATAATAATAACCAACCACAACCAAACCATAATAAATAAAAATACAACACAACCTAACCATAACTAAATAAAACATAACCAAAGCATCTATGCTCCATCATTCATCTTCATTGCCTTTCACCGCCCATAGATGCTCCATCAAGTGAACTTGACGCATTTCATGAATATACGAAGATTGCATCTCTGTATATCGATCTATCATTCGGGTCATCAAATGACCATCCCTCACCAACGGTTCCGGCTCAAACGGTTCTCCACTTGGCCCCATGGGCCTTTCATAAATCCGTGTCAAGGCCGTGTTCATTGGATCCGGTTCGTAGACCTCTAAAGCATCATAATCGTACTCATCCTCCACAATCATATTATGGAGGATGATGCAAGTCATCATAATGCTTCTGAGGATCTCCTCATCAAACATACGGGCCGCACCTCGAATAATCAACCACCGAGCTTGAAGGATGCCAAAACACCTTTCGACATCTTTCCTGTATCCCTCTTGATAGGTAGCAAATAATTTTTGCTTCTGGGATCGGGGATTTGGAATGGATTTGACAAAAGTGGTCCACCTCGGGTAGATGCCGTCAGCTAGATAATACCCCGTCTGGTATACTGTATTGTTGACTTGATAGGTGACATTGGGGCCCTGGCCTCTCAATACATCGTTGAAGACCGGGGATTGACCCAGCACGTTGAGGTCATTTTGGGATCCTGCAACTCCAAAGAAGGCATGCCAAACCCATGTGTCGAAGCCAGCAACGGCTTCAAGGATGATACTTTTTTGGCCTTTTCTATTTCCATAATCACCTTGCCAGGCAGTTGGGCAATTCTTCCATTGCCAGTGCATGCAGTCGATGCTACCAATCATTCCTGGAAATCCTCGAGCTTCGGCTTTTTGTAGAAGCCGTTGGAGGTCCCTGGGAGTAGGTCTACGCAGGTAGTCCCTAGTGTCCAGAGTTTCAACAGCTTGACAAAATCTTACCAAAGCCTCCAACGTAGTGGACTTCCCCATCCGGGCAATCTCATCCACCTGATAAGCAGATGCTCCATACGCCAACATTCGTATAACAGCTGTAAGCTTTTGCTCCGGAAGAAGCCCCAAAACTCTAGTAGCATCACACTTTTGAACAAAGTATGCATCATAATTGCAAATATCATGCATGACTTTATTGAACAAATGAGGTTGCATTCTAAATCGCCTTCAAAAATCAACATCAGAGTACAAAGAAGTTGGGATAAAATAATCTTCCAAAAGATTCTTACCCCGAGAATGCCTATGTCTTTCCACATTCCGGCGGCGGCCGACTTGTGAACCACGGCGGCGACCTTGGTTCTCTTCATCTTGCAAAGCCACTGCTATGAGAACTTGTTCATCGACTTGTCTCTGCAACTCATTGATTTCATCTGCTCTACGGTTTCTCTCATTTGTTTCTCGCTCTTGCCTCTCCAAGCATCTCCTAAATTCTTCCATTGAGAATGAATGAAGTATGAATTCTAAACTCTGAGAAATGAAAATATAGAAAGATGTGGTGTGAGAGGTATGAGCTGAGCCTCTGGTTTTATAGAAAATTTTGGCAAGATAGACATGCCACGTGGCTTGATTTTATTGGATGAAAATCTTATCTGAAATTTGAAATTCATCCGAAATTTGAACCCTAATTTGTATGAAATTTGAATTTTGAAATTCATCCGAAATTTGAACCCAAATTTATCTGAACTTTGAATTTTGAACCCAAAAATTTATCTGAAATTTGAATTTTGAAATTCATTCGAAATTTGAATCCAAAAATTTATCTGAAATTTGAATTTTGAAATTCATTCGAAATTTGAACCCAAAAATTTATCTGAAATTTGAAATTTGAAATTCATCCGAAATTTGAATCCAAAAATCTTATCCGGAAATTTTATCTGATTATGAATAGTCTTGACACGTAGGAACCCGAAAATCTTATCTGAAAATATTACCCAAATTAATTATTTTCATTAAAAAATAGGGGGGGAAAACAAAAAATATGAATAGTAATTGCCCTTAGCCATGGCAATATGGGTGGAAACACAAAATACTATTTGCAAGGGCAACCACTATTTACATGAATAGTGGCTGCCCCAGCTCCACCCTTGCCATGGCTAAGGAAAAATGGGTGGAGTTGCTCTTAGGCTGTGTATATTTTCCTAGTTAGGCTTGCATTCTCCCTGTATAAGAATATTGTACAATCAATATAATAATTATTCAGGTACAATATCTTCTATTCCAATTTTACATGGTATCAGAGTAGGGGAAACCCTAGCCCTTGTGTTTTTTCTTTTGCCGTTCTCTTTAAGCAGCAATTTAGATCATTTTTCTTGTTTCGCTACTTCTCCATGGGAGACGACGAGCAGAGCAAGCCTACAAAGAGAGATGGAGGTTCTGGTGCCTCCAAGGATGGTGGTGCAAATGATGCCAGCAATCCTTTTTTTGTTCATCACAGTGACCATCCGGGCATGGTACTTGTTCCCAAACTTCTTAACGGAGATAATTACACAATGTGGTGCCGGTCAATTTGCTTATCCCTTGGCGCAAAAAATAAGCTAGGGTTCGTTGAAGGGACCGTGCAAATACTGTCCGAGAAGAGCAATCCAGATCATTATTCTCGCTGGTTACAGTGTAACGATATGGTGCTCTCATGGATCCTTAATTCCATTGAACCTGAGATCGCCGATAGCGTCATCTACTGGACAATGGCACATGAGATTTGGGATGACCTGAAGGAGTGATTTTCTCAAAGCAACGCACCGAGGATTTTCCAACTACAACGAGATATTGCTTCTCTCCATTAAGGGAAAATGTCTGTCGCTGGCTATTTCACAAAGATGAAGGGGTTGTGGGATGAATTGGCTTCCTACAACGATTTGTCGACATGTTCATGTGGTGCTATGAAGAAGCAGCATGAAAAAGAGGAACGCAATGCCCTCATGCAATTCTTGATGGTTTTAAATGAATCCTATAGCGCAGAAAGGGGGCAGATTTCACTCATGAATCCTTTGGCAAGCCTTCGTAGAGCACATGCGTTGGTTTCACAAGAGAAAAAACAGATAGAATCAGGTTCTGGACGGGTTGTAGCTGAAAGTGCAGCGATGGTGGTGCGATCCAATCAGCAACAACAACGAGCCAACAATAATCAACGGCCTAACATTAGCCAACAACATCAGCTAGGGCTGGCAATGCGTCGTGTCTTGTCGGATTCATGTCGTGTTGGGATAATAAACGTGTCAAGAATGCTCAACCCGAACCCAACCCATTTGATAAACGTGTCGTGTCGGGTTCGGGTCGTCTTTTATCGTGCGGGTTTCGAGTCGTGTAACGGGTTCATAAATAATAACATGCATGTTACAAAACTCATAATTGAAAAAAATTTTAAATAAAAAAAACGAAGAGAGGAGAGAAAATATAAGGAAAAGACAAAAAAAGATAGAGAGAGGAGAGAAGTGAGAAGGAAAAGAAAAAAAAATAGAGAGAGAGAGAGAGAAGGAAAGAATTTTTTATTTTTTATTTTTTAAAAGGAGAAAAAACTAAAGAGAAGGAAAAGAAAGAAAGAAAGAAAAGAAGAGGAGAAAACTAAAGAGAATGAAAAGAAAGAAAAAAAGAGAGAGGAGAAGATAGACGGAAAAGAAAGAAAAATAAAAGAAGAAAAAGAAACATTATAAATATCAAAAGACATAGTACATATCACAAAGTTGTATGTAGCATGGTGGATAAGGTGTTGGAGAGGATTGAGGGTGGTGGGGGTTCGTAACCCCTTGTGTGTGTTTTGATGTCTCCATTTCTTTTCATTTTTTCACAGGTTGGCGTGTATTACACGGGTTGACACGACCTATTCCAGGCCCAATCAGTTGCTGCACAACTGCTTTGTTCTCATTATGGGGACACAAACTATGTTGTTGGAAATTGCATGGCTATCCTTCATGGCATAGACTACACAAATCAGGAGGAGGCAATAACAACTCAAAAGGAGGTGGGGGCCGCAACAAATCTTCTTCAGCAAACCATGTGTATGCAAATCCTAGTTTTTATGATGTGAAAGCTGTGATGCCCAACCTCACCAATCAACAATATAAGCAAATATGTTCAATCCTGAAAGAGAAGGAAAGGGATTCACAGCGTGATTTCGAAGCAAATATTGTCAGTTCAGGTTTGTTTAAAAATTGCTCTACAACACTTAATTGGATGATTGACAGCGGGGCAACGGATCATATCACGTCTTCCTCTCATTTGCTCACAAATGTGAAGCATTCCACCATGCCACCCGTAAAGTTACCAAGCGGAGACCAGGCTCCAATTACTGCTACTGGCACTTTGCCAATAAATTCATATTTATTTTTGAAAGATGTGTTGGGGGTTCCCACATTCAAAGTTGACTTGATGTCTGTGAGTAAGATTACAGTGGATTTAACTTGTTCAGTAACCTTCTTTCCACAATGGTGTGTTTTGCAGGATTTGGCTACGAGGAGGACGATTGGTCTGGGTAAGCGACGTGGAGGCTTGTACTATTTAGCAGCATTGGCTTCTCCAAACTCCTCTCCAAATAAATCTAATCCATCTTGTCATTTGGCTTCAGCTTCCACAAATTTATGGCATCGCTGTTTGGGTCACCTATCTTCGGCTTGCTTAAATTTTATGTCCAAAATGTTGTTAAATTTCCCTTATTCTTCAAATAATATTTGTGATATTTGTCCATTGGCCAAACAGACACAACTCCCATTTACTAATAGTTCCATCACCTCTTCACACCCTTTCGCACTCATTCATTGTGATATTTGGGGTCCATATAAAATAGCCTCTTTATCCGGGGCACACTATTTTTTGACTGTGGTGGATGATTTTACAAGGTTTACATGGATTTTTCTCATGCACCATAAAAGTGAAACACAAGAACACCTTCGATCCTTTTTTGCCTATACCCAAACACATTTCAACACCAAAATCAAACAAATACGTGTGGACAAACGGGGAAAATTTTATTCCCTTCGCAATTTTTTCACAGATCATGGGGTCATTTACCAATGATCTTGCGTTTACACCCCCCAACAAAATGGGGTGGTAGAACGCAAACATCACCATCTCATTGAAATGGCACGGGCTTTACTTTTTCAAGCCCACCTTCCTCTTCGATTTTAGGGAGAATGAGTGCTTACCACTGCTCATCTCATTAACCGAATTCCCACCAAACTATTAGCCCGCCAAACTCCTTTTAAAAAATTATATGGCAAACCACCTTCCTATAAACATATGAGAGTCTTTGGGTGTCTTGCTTTTGCCACCAATAATCATCCCACATCCAAATTTGATACTCGTGCCAAGAAAAGCATTTTTTTGGGGTATCCTAGTGGGCAAAAAGCTTACAAGTTGTATGATCTCACCACCTACAAACTTTTCATCAACAGGGATGTTAACTTTTTTTAGCACCATTTCCCTTTCCACACTCTCAGCCCAACCACACCATCAGACCAATTGCATGTCCTACCCATACCACATCATCACTTGCTGCACTTACAAATCCAGAACAACTCGCTTCTCTTCCACTTTCTACTAATCCACCTGTCAGAGTCTCTCAGCGTTCCAAACAAGCTCATGTCTAGCAGAAAGATTATGTTCTTAATCATGTACTAATGCCCAGACCCGCATCATCGTCTTCCTCGCCGCCGATCCTGCCTAAAGGTACTCGTTATCCTTTCTGTAATTTTATTTCATATCATCGTTACTCACCTTCACATCTTTCTTTTATTGCAACTGTCAGTAGTAGTGTGGAACCTTCTTGCTTTACAGACGCTGCTGCAGATCCCAATTGGCAACAAGCTATGCGCTTTGAACTTGAGGCCTTAACATCCAACAACACATGAACGCTCACTACTTTGCCCCCCCGGCAAACAACCCATTGGTTGTAAATGGGTTTACAAAATCAAGCACCGTTCTGACAGTTCAATCGAATGCTATAAGGCTCGTCTCGTGGCCAAAGGATATACTCAAACCGAGGGGATTGATTATCATGATACTTTCTCACCCACGGCCAAGATGATTACTATACATTGTTTGCTTGCTATAGCCGCTGCTCAAAATTGGTCCCTTAGCCAGTTAGATTTTAACAATGCTTTTCTGCATGGGGACCTCTATGAAGAAATTTACGTGTCACCTCCTCCTGGTCTCCAGCGACAGGGGGAGAATCTTGTGTGTCGCCTCAACAAATCACTCTATGGGCTCAAGCAGGCATCTAGGCAATGGTTTGCCAAATTCACTAGAGCTGTTCTAGCTGCTTGGTTTATCCAATCCAAGGTAGATTATTCTCTTTTTACATGCAAGAAAGGTACATTGTTTACAGCCTTGTTGATTTACGTTGATGACATACTAATAAATGGGAATGGTCAAAAGGCAATTTCATCGCTTAAGCAATTTCTACAGTCACGGTTCAAAATAAAGGACTTTGGAGATCTAAAGTATTTTTTAGGGATTGAAGTTTCCCGTTCAAAACAGGGCATATGTATTTCACAAAGAAAATACACCCTTGACATACTCAAAGACAGTGGCATTTTGGGAGCAAAACCGGTAGCCTTTCCCATGGAACAAGGCACCAAACTTTCTGATGCAGGTGTTCTACTCAAAGATCCATCTCAGTTTAGAAGATTGGTAGGGCGCCCGATATATCTCACCATCACACGGCCTGACATCACATATGCAGTACATGTGCTTAGTCGATTTATGCATGCACCCTGAATGCCGCATATGGAAGCAGCTCTTAGAATACTCAAGTATCTTAAAAATGCACCAGGGCAAGGTCTATTTTTTTCAGCTGAAAATAACTTGAAGCTACATGCTTATTGTGATTCTGATTGGGATGGGTGTCCTATGACGAGGAGATCCACGACTGGTTATTGCGTATTTCTTGGGAATTCATTAATTTCTTGGAGGACTAAGAGACAAAAAACGGTCTCATTATCTTCTGCAGAGGCAACATATCGAGCTATGACAGGAGCATGTTGCGAGCTCACTTGGCTACGAAGCCTGTTACGTGACCTACATCTTCCACATCCAGAAGCCTAATTTCTCCATTGTGACAACAAGGTTGCACTACACATTGCTGCTAATCCAATTTTTCATGACAGAACTCGTCATATAGTGATGGATTGTCACTTCATCAGAGACTTACAGGATGGTGCAATCTCTACCAAGTTCATACCTTCTTCACATCAACCAGCAGACATGTTCACCAAACCTTTGGGAAAAGATCCCTTTTTATCCATGCTAGGCAAGTTGGGAGTTCTTGATATTCACTCTCCTACTTGAGAGAGAGTGTTGGAAAGTAATCAATACCTGATTCTACGGGAACTAGAATAGGAAAACCTTATGTGTAATTGTTTGACTTTTCCTAGAATTGTTGTACAATTCTTTTCCTAGTTAGGCTGTGTATATTTTCCTAGTTAGGCTTGCATTCTCCCTGTATAAGAATATTGTACAATCAATAGAATAATTATTCCGGCACAATATCTTCTATACCAATTTTACAGCTTGACTTTTAATCATTGGATTATTGTGATGGTTGAGATTAAGCTAAATGCGGGTAAATGCATGAAACCTAAATGCAAAGGCTCGGGATCCTGAACAGACATGAACCAGCTCCTCTACAAGATAATTTTCTTGTTGTTGGTCGGTCTTTATGAAAGATATAATGAGGGACCTCCCTAAATTATAATTATTAGGACTCTATGTTTCAATTTGTTTCTTTTTTTGCACAATTATTTGACCTAAGGAATATACAATTTTTCACATGTCACCATCTGAATAGTTGTCGAAAATTCATATTTCTACAAATGTCCCCTAAGTTCTACATGGAGCATGTAGGGCATATAGGATATGTGAAATACTTGTCCAGCTTTTTAATTTCCAATTGCAGTTGAGCTCCCCTTGTGGGTTGAATTTGATTCCTTCTTAGAGTTGGGCTCCTAGTCAAAGAAAGCTTTTTGGGATTCCTTCTTGGCTAAGAAATCCCAATGGTTGTTAAAAAAAACCCAAACTCCTCCCTTTGTGCTGGTGATGAACAAAAGTTATATCTCTCAAGTGCACGAATCGATATGATAGTATAGCAAGTAAATACGAGAGTCGTTCCCACAGAAATTTGTAAAGTTTATCAATTAATTCCAAAGTGAATACCTTAAGAAAAATATAAAACTAAAATGAAATATATAAAAACTAAAATAGCCAAAAATTACTCAATTTTAATCTAAGTGTTGAGAATCAAGGCAATAAAATAAAATAACAAATGCTGAAAATTGGTTTTGAAAATCAATGGATGAATACTATGTTAGATATATGCCCTAGAAGGCAATATAAAATAGATAAGTCTAAGAAAATAATATATAATAGTAAAGGGGCAAGAAGGTTGCTTTAGATACATAACGTACACAAAGTAACAAGTCCATGGATTAAGATATAAATGGAAAGTTGTCTAAAGAAGTTAGATGCAAGAGACCTTTCCATACATATAAATATCGTATCCTAAAATGTTCTTGATCATAGGATCACCAATTGGACAATGGTGACCCGCAAAGACTAGTATAGATTATGTTTGTTTAATTGGGAAGATGACTAGTCTCAAGTCGTTTGCGTAGAGACACTGAGACAAATGTGTAGGTGCTCTATAGAAGATGGAGTCTACTGAACGCGATCAACTCTAGAATTCTTGTATGGAAGTCTTACTCACAAGTGTCAAACAAAGAATTCTAAGTTGTGATAATGCAAATTAATCCTTAGACCTGAGACATCACAGTTGTCTTGGGTATATGTTGTTTCTCTTTGAGAGCACTATACGGTCCTATCAAAATGATGTGACTTAAAAGTGTTCTTCAGGATTCTCAGCGTGTACGCAGAGACAGATGAATGTACAACAAAGAATCTCTCCTCTTAGTAAGAAGATAGAATACTCTAAAGATATGATTCGTGAATCTTTGGCCAAAGTATTGGATGGAAATTGAAATAAGAACGTTTGCAATTTCATCAAATTGAATCATATAATCAAGAGATGTCATATTAGGGATTTTGACACAAGTTTACCATATCCCAAGAATATGACATAGAGTATTGAATTAGAGAATGATCGAATTGCATTGTAATCACAAACTGACTAGGTTCTCTAAATGAATTGTTTTTAGCTTGGGTAGCCATGACATATGTTAGGTGTCACTCATGGCTTGTGGAAGCCTTGTAAGGACTAATTATAATTAGCCTCACCAATAGGGAGAATTGTATGGAGGGATACAATTCACACTTGATTCAGAGTGAATCATTCATACCCACTGCCACACTAATTAGAACCTATAAGATCGCACACCGAAAAGGAATTGATATGGGAAATTATGAAGAGAATGAATGATTTTGTGACTTGGTCAAAGTCAATGTGAAAGTCAAAGGTCAAAGTCAAAAGTCAAAGGTCAAACAATTGACCCGACACTTGACATGGTCAACTAGGGATGACCGGGACCAACACTTGTTAGACAAGTGAGTGATTGAATTAGTCAAGTCACTAGAGTAATTAAATTGATTAGATTAATTTAATTATTCAATTAAAGTTATGAAACTTTAATTAAAGGTCCCATATGACTTGGAAATTCAAAAGGAATTTGACCATATGGACTTAGGCACATATGTGACACAATATATGATTAATGTGTTAGACCAAGATAGCAAAAGATGACACATAAAGGGGGGTGTGGCTACACTAGGTTTTGGGGGCATTTTTGTCACTTGTGACATTTTTGATCCTATAAGTGTGTAGTTATGGAATCCTATCATCCTAGGGTCTTGAAGTTGGTGAAATTGGAAGAGAGAAAACATCAAGCTTTTTCTCCCTAACCCCTTCAATCTATCACATCAAGTGAGGGTGCTAGCACCACTCTTCACTTGTTGTCTACTCATTCTCTCATCTCATTCAATCCTTTGTAAAGAGCTTTGGGGAGGTGCATATCTTTGTACCTATTTGGAGAGCTACAAGGTAGAGAATCAACATCAAAGTAGAGCCAACAACAAAGGGACCACTCCCTCTACTTGAACACCATTCTTGGTTTCAAGATTTGCTATAAAGGTATTAACATCTTATCTTTCTCTCAAGTAGGATTTAGAGAGTCTTTGGTGCACACTTTCATAAACTTATAAAGATTGGGACCAAATGAGACTTGCATGAATCCCTAGTTTATTTAATGCTTCCGCTCTTATTTTGATTTCATATTAGATATGGCTTGTTAGGTGATTTGTACTCTTAAAGTTTGGTTGTAAAGTGTTTAGAAATTTTTACACAACACCATTCCCACAATATTCCCTTAAGGTGGTTAAGTTGATGACAATATCGGTGTTGTTAGTAGTGGACTGTTAGCACGTCTCTCTAAAATTCTTCATTTTCCTCGATCCTGAGCATTATGAATATTTCATAAATTATGTAGTACTTGTTTGATAGTAGTTATTCCTGCTAACATTAGCGGATTTATCATGAAAAATCATCCTATTACATTGATATTTGCCAAAGAAATTATTACAATCCGTTTCACATATAAAGAGCGTTTTGAACGTATGTGCATTAAGATTACTCTGCATGTGGAAATGGCATCATATCTGGCATGCCTATGCGTTGAGTTCTGCACAAGTTTTCCTCAAAAACCCTATTCCCTACAAATTTTACCCGATTTAAATAAGGGAGACTTTGGAAAAAACCAAAGGAGAGAGAATTTTTAAAAGAAGCCAAAATGGACAAAATTGCCCTTATTTATTTTTTGATTTCCTAAAGAATCCTTTATATTTGCATGTCTTTGGTTTGAAAGTTGAGAGGTTTTTCTGTCTTTTTTGAAAAAGCTTTGGCTTTTTCCAAAAGTGAATGTTTTTTTATGGGCAAAACCTAAATTTACTTTTAAGGAATTATGTTCCACAACCAAAAGGTTTGGGTTGTACAAAGGTATCTTGAAGAAAAAGAAAGGAAGAAATATAAAAGACTCAAGAGAGTTGAGGGTTGTAAGTAAAACTTGTTCAATAAATTGAACTAGGATATAATTCTTAAAAAAAAAAAAAAACGCATACAAATATGACAATCACGATTTTGAACTTCTATTTATATGATCTGTGTAATTCACTTTGCGTAGCAGTATTAGTATACACGTTATAAAATAATCATATTCTATTATTTGTCTTGCCTATGGTTATAACTTACTAGTTATATATTAGTTATTCTTTTGGTTAATTCGTGAATAAAAGAGCCGTGGTTTCTTTGTAAATGTATATTTGAGACTAGACTTTAAAAATTATTCTTTTCAAAGTTACAACATTAAATTATTGAAGCTTTGTGTATAGTTGATGGAGTTTTGCCATTAGTTTATTAAAAAAAATAATAAGACAAAAATGGTGATTGATATATGTGGCATATGCCAAATAAGAAAGTATAAAAAATTGGTACGAAAATGTGGTATGTCTACCATTACTCTCACATTTATTGTACAAATAAAATATATGAACGCAAATATAAATTACTTTTTAATTACCATAAGTAATAATTTCATATATATTTTTTTTTAAATATAAGTGATAGTACAAACTACATAGGAGGGGGATTTCTCTCTCTCTATCTCTCTCTCTCTCTCTCTCACACACACACACACACAACTATGATGTTATAGGAGTTCAAACCTTAGACCTCTGTTATCCAAGTCAAAGCCCTTTTCTACTAGGCTAAACTCCGTTGGCCATAAGTAATATTTCCTAAGACTATAGTTTATTACCATTTCTAGGAAGAGCTTAGCACTCACATTCACAAAGAGTACATTCTCCAAAACAAATGTACTTAAAAATAGTGGTAAAATTCAAATCTAACATAACAACTCCCACAAATAGCACGGCCACCTCTCATTTTATAACTGGAATCTAGAAATTCTTTTATTAGAAAATTAAGACAATTCGTGCAATTTACTCTAGAAAAGATCCCTAGTACATTCAACCGCACCATAAAGTGTTTTTGGTCAAACACATCTCCTGTCCCCTGAGCATACAAATGTTCATCGACAATTTTAGAAGTTAATCAAGCGAACAACTTACCAACTTCATATTTAACCAAGTTTGGATGATCATTGAATAATTTTGAATTTATCTCATAAAACTCGTTATCTGTATCAATTATACCAAAAAATTATGTATTAGAGTATTTTAAAAGGCGACCTTTCATCCAAATTGTGGCTCCTCAACTGTGACGGTAGTGCTTGCGAAGCTCTAAGCTAACTATACTGAGGCAGCTTTTGCAAGATGCAAAACTTTTTATTTGCCGAATTTTGAATTCCAACATTGTGCTAGCCCATATGTAGAATTACTTTGTTCTATTAAAGACTTAGATGTGCCACTAACTAGTCTACTATGGGTCGCTTCTTCGCCTACCTAACAAACGCCAACTCAACAGCTTCACCAAGTTACCCCCATGGTGGACGCAACTTTTGGCTTGCAAACTTGGGGGATTGGGGAACGCCCTACGGCGCTTGCTAGACCAAAAATACTTGATTTGATTATCCAACCCAGAAGCCACCTCTTGATCGCAAAACTGGGGGACTACTGTTTGTACTACAATCAACCAAGAATATTTGGCACTTAAGGACCAACACGAAGATAGACCCGAAGCCTGCCGAAGCTCTCAGTTACAGAGCCTAGAACCATGGACACGTGTCACCACTACAACGATTTGGACAAAGTTCTACATAAAAACTTTGTGTAAACTCTCACTTTCAATTCCCTATAAAAGAGGAATAGTGCCCAAGTAAAAAAGGTAATTACTTTTCACCTTTACTGTTACTTTACCAAAATTACTACTTAGCCTACTCTTGTTGACTTAAGTATCGGAGAGCCTTCGGTAGGTATCATATCGGTATCCGAAACTTGACGATTGCTTCCTCCCTATTTCTTTTGTGGGATCTCTCCTTGCCGAAGGTCCACAACCCTCTTGTCATGCTGAACAATTGACACTTCTTCCACCTAAGTTGTCCTCCGATTTTGGGCATCAACAAGAGTAAAGGCATCGTGGGTGGTGATATTAATTCTGGGAAGAGTGACAAAATTTCAGGTAATTTTGAAAAGAGAGGAAAAAAAAAAAAAAAAAAAGAAGATTTGAAATTAGAGCTGAAGAGTGACAGTTTCCATGTTTTATTGAAGTGAAACAGGTACTTGCCGTAGACTTACATAAATTTAGGTGTTTGTTTATTTGCTTCTTCATCAATGGTAGACGGTTTAATAATCTATAAGTTATAATTTGATTTTTGTTTTTCTAAGTTTGCTTTTCCATACTGGAGTTTTCTAAAGGTGATAGCAAACACAAAATACCATTGGCTTTCTTCTCAAGAATGAATTATGTCATTTAAAATGTGGGGTAAAATTTGTATTTGGATTGTCTTATAGGTTTGGAGGAAAGAAGTACGGGGGGAAACTTGGGGAATGAGATAGTAGACAAGAAGGGAAAATTGTCAGTTTCAAGTATTGATTTTGTGGGACTTGGCTCTGCGGTTAAGAAGGAGGATAGAGGACTGCCAGCTGGGTTGGATTCCAATGGCAGACTATTTTCCAGAAGGGGACTCACCTGACGTTGAGATTATAGTCGGGAGACGCTAGAAATTTTGATGCAGTGGCATGGAAGCCAGAGCAGACTCAAGGAGACAACTCAGATCTTTACAAGCCAAAAGTTTCTTCATGGGGTGTATTTCCTAGACCGAACGACATTTCAAAAACGGTGTGACAGTTAATGTCACAGTTAGTGTTACATTAACGTGCTTGATACATGCATATAACATTAAGCATGAATAGGGGCTTTCATTTTTAAACGGATATTTGAAGAAGTGCCATATGCAATCAATCCTAAGAATGAAATAGGGGAAGGGATTGAAAATGTGATTGATTTAACTAAGTTTTCTTTATTTGTTCAGTTTGGTGGTGGAAGAGTTATACGCCCGAGGGAAGTGCTGGAAACAGCTGAAGAAAAAGCTGCTAAAGAAGCACGCACAAGACGATTAGTTGCTGCTTACAAGAGTAAAATGGGCGTGAACAGTGATCCACAGCTAAGATCTGAATGCGATAAGGTTTGCTTCTATTGAAAATTTTCCTTATCTGCTTGTATGCCAAAATCTTTTCTTGCCCGGAAAACCCTTATCCTTGTTTCCTATTGTGTTTTCTTAATATACTCTATTATTATTATTTTGTTTCATAGAAGTCCTTTTTTAAGCTAATGTCATTGCAGAATACGTTTCCTTCTCTATTTGCAATTAACAGGAATTTGAAATGTTTCTAAAACTCTTGTTATTTGCAGGTTTTGAGATGCTTTACTGAGTAGGGAGCATGGTGAATAATAATATTGTGATAGGTCAATCAAAATCTTCTGGGTACTAAAGTCAAATTCTAGTGGCGTCAGGTTGTTGTTTTGGGTGGTGCCGCTGGTCTAGATCTTAACTAAACAAGATGTTGTTGGAATTATCCATGAATGGAGTAAATGTTAGTGAGCTAATGCTTCTGTGATTTTCAGACTCTAGAAGACTCTTGGGCTGGTACAGCCGAAATACAGCCGATAATTGACCCCACCCAATTAGGCAAGGTCTAAAGTTAGTCCAACAAAATGGACGATTATCCCTGATTCACCGACATTAGCTTCCGAACAAGCTCATGTTAACCATGTGTTTTAGTTAAGAAAATGTTAAGTCAGCATGTGCAGATCACGTGCTTTCTGTTTTGCTTTCTGTTAAGTTTGTTAGCACTATATCAGGAAGCGTGCACTGTACAAAAGCTGGATCAAAAAGCTGTGTATCAGATTATTAATTCTAATAAGAAATACTGGTTTTACAAGGCTCGTTTCTTCTTGCTTTCTCTCTTCTTTCTTCTCTTGAAATCCCTAAATCTCATTCTCTTTTTCTTGTTAATATGGTATCAGAGCCCATCGTGGCTTGACACTTTCGATCCACTTCCGATTCTTTCTTCTTCTGTTTTTCTCTCCTCTCCTTTCTGATTCATCAATGGCGACTTCTTCCTCTTCCTCTTTGGTCAAGATTGACGGTTTGCTTGGGATGATCACTCTTCGTCTCAGGGACGATAATTTTCTCAAGTGGAGTTTTCAATTGGAATCAGTTCTTCAAGGTTATGATCTGTTTGGGCATTTTGACGGATCTGAAGTTGCTCCTCCTCGCTTTGCTATTGCTGATGAGGAGGGTGTTACATCTGCTGTTACTGCAGCTTACAAGGAATGGATTCGCACTGATAAGGCTTTACTCAGTTTGCTCATTGCCACTCTCTCTGATGAGGCCATTGAGTATGTTATTGGCACCAAGACTGCTCGTGATGCCTGGTTAGCTCTTTCCGATCGTTATGCATCGGTTTCTAGGGCACGAATCAATCATTTGAAGACTGAATTGCAGACGGCCCAGAAGGCTGGAGATTCGATCGAGCGCTTTCTCTTGCGTCTGAAAACGATCCGTGATCAATTAGTTCAAGCTGGGGTGAAGGTGTCTGACGATGACTTTATGATTGCTACTCTTAATGGCCTCCCTCAGGAATATGATATGATCAAGACGGTTTTGATTGCACGGGATTCTCCAATTTCTTTGAAGGATTTTCGCGCTCAGTTGCTGGCTGCAGAGCAAACCGCAGAAGCTCGATTGGTTCCTCACTCTGCGATGTTTGTCACTCCGTCGAATGCTATGAGCTCTTCTAATTCTGGTATGGGATTATTACCTACTCCATCTTCTTTACCAGTTGCATATATGGGGTCCTATGATCGTTCTGTTATGCCTTCATTGGATCACAATTCTGGTTCAAGACCTGTTCTTGGTAACAATGGTGGTTTTAGTCAGCGTGAAGGTTTTTCTGGTATTGCTAATAGTCAGCGTGCAGGTTTTTCTGGTTTTACTAATCAGTCTGGTTCTGGGAGAGGCAGATTTCAAAGCAGGGCCTCCCCTTCATCTTTCTCCGGAAATCGATTTGGTTCCAATTTTTCTCAGAAATCTGCAGTTGTTCCTGAATGTCAGATATGCAGCAAACGGGGTCACACGGCTGCTAATTGTTATTTTCGCCATGAGGCAAGCTCTTCTAGGCATGGATCTCAGGTTATTGAATGTCAAATCTGTGGTAAGAAGGGTCATGGAGCCTTGGATTGTTTCCATAGATCCAACTATGTCTATCAAGGTCAAGCCCCTCCTTCTAACCTTTCTGCTATGACTGCCCAAACTTCCTATATACCTGATCAAGACTGGATTGCAGATAGTGGGGCTTCTCATCACATGGTGTCTGATATTTCCTCCTTAACTCATGTTGCTCCTTGTGAATCTACAGAGCAAGTGATTGTTGGTAATGGAGAAGGTTTGAAAATTAAACACATTGGTACTACTGCCATTGCATGTGATTCTACTTCTCTTAGAATGCCATCAGTATTTCATGTTCCACAGTTATCTGCTAATCTCTTGTCTGTGCATCAGCTGTGTAACGATAATAACTGTGTTATCAGCTTTGATGCTTCTGGTTTTGTGATACAGGATCGGGTCACCAAGACAATCCTTCTACAAGGCCGAAGTAACAACGGGTTGTATCCTATTTCCTCTGCTGTATCCTCTCATTGCCTATCCAAGAAAGTGGCTTTGCTTGGTCAACATGTTCAGTCGTCCATTTGGCATCACAGACTTGGCCATCCAACGAATGAAGTGGTGCACTCAATGCTTAAAGCCTCTGGTTTGCAATGTGCAAATGATTCTTCCAATTTGAATCCCTTGTGTTCAGCTTGTCTTCAAGGGAAGATGCATCGACTCCCATTTCCTGTTAGACATAATAGGTCTGAAATTCCTTTTCATACTGTTCATAGTGATGTATGGGGTCCTTCCCATTACAAATCTGTTGAAGGTTACAGATATTTTGTTTCCTTCCTTGACGAATGTACTGGATACTTGTGGGTTTATCCCCTTTTCAATAAATCCGAAGTTTTCTCCAAATTCTTACAGTTTCATGCTTTGATACAAAATCAATTCAGTGCTGCTATTAAGTGTTTTCAGAGTGATGGTGGTGGTGAGTTTCTTAGCAAGGTTTTTACAGATTTTTTGGCTTCTAAGGGTATTGTGCGTCGTTTGTCTTGTCCGTATACTCCGCAGCAAAATGGATTGGCAGAGCGGAAGAATAGGCATATTGTTGAAACGGCCATTACCCTGTTAACTACAGCAGCCTTGCCAGGTCAGTTTTGGTTTCATTCTGCTGCCCATGCTGTGTATCTTATAAATCGAATGCCCAGCTCTGTTTTACATCATCAATCTCCTTATTTTCGTTTATTTGGTCATCATCCTGATCTTGCTTCTTTGAGAATATTTGGTACTGCGGTATATCCGTATCTAAGACATTATAATGTGCATAAGTTACAACCGCGAACCACTCAGTGCGTGTTCTTGGGATATTCACCTGGTTATAAAGGAGTTATTTGCTACAATCAAATTACTGCAAAATGTGTAATCTCAAGGCATGTTCTTCATGATGAGGCTGTATTTCCTTTTAAGCAAATTCATCCTGGCATATGTCAGCAGCCTTCTCAGGTTTCTTCTACTGACTCAGTAGCTCCTATCATTGTTTCTTTGCCTTCAAAGCCTTCTCAAGCTGCTCTTAATTCTCAGGATCCATTGTTTCTAGCCTCTGATACACAAGTATCTACTTCTCAGTCTCAGTCCATATCATCTACTCCTGGGTCTTTATCTCCTATCCAACATCAAGCTTCATTGGATGATATTCCTGTGGCTTCTGGAGGTTCTGTCCCTGTGTTGAATGAACAACAATTACAGGTTATGTTTCCGTTTGAGGTGGACTCATCGGTTTCTTTATTTCCTGTCAATGATCATCCTATGATTACTCGAGCCAAAAGTGGTATAATTCAGAACAAAGAGTTTCCAGATTATCAAGGTTATTTTACATGTCTTCATGCTATTCCGGACTTAGGTGAGCCTTCTAGTTTTAAGGTGGCTTCGTTTTCTTCTGAGTGGAAACAGGCTATGAAAGAGGAGATTGATGCTCTTCATATGCAAGGCACATGGATCTTGGTTCCTAGTCCAGGTGATAAAAATATTATTGGCAGTAAATGGGTGTATAAAATAAAGAGAAATCCTGATGGTTCAGTGGGTAGATATAAGGCCAGACTCGTTGCTCAGGGGTTCAGTCAAGAGCCTGGTTTTGATTTTGGGGAAACCTTCAGTCCTGTTGTTAGACACACAACAGTGAGGTTAGTATTAAGCATAGCTGCTATGAATCAATGGAAACTACGACAACTTGATGTCAAGAACGCTTTCCTACATGGCGATCTTGAAGAGGAAGTTTTTATGAAACAGCCTCCTGGCTTTGAAGATCCTACTCATCCACAGTTTGTATGTAAACTCAAAAAATCTTTGTATGGTCTTAAACAGGCTCCAAGGGCATGGAATGCTAAATTCACAGGTTACTTACCTACTCTTGGTTTTAAATCTTCACATTCAGATCCAAGTCTGTTTGTGCAGCATACTGGGAATGATATTATCATTCTACTCTTATATGTTGATGATATCATTATAACAGGTTCGAGTGATCAGTTGATTCAAAGAGTGGTTACAAACTTAAGTGAGGTGTTTGAAATGAAAGATATGGGGCAACTCACTTATTTTTTAGGTCTGCAGATTTCCTATAATTCCTCTGGTGACATATTCGTGAGTCAAACTAAGTATGCCAAGGATCTACTACATAAAGCAGGCATGAGTTCATGTAGAGCCTGTGCAACACCTTGTAAGCCACACACTCAAGTGTTACAGACTGACGGTGAGCCTTTGGCTGATCCTACTATGTTTCGCAGTCTCGTAGGTGCTCTACAGTATCTAACATTTACACGACCTGATCTGGCTTATGCTGTGAATCATGTGTGTCAATATATGCATAATCCAACTGAGGTTCACTATTTTTTGGTGAAGCGTATTCTTCGATATGTTCAGGGTACATTAGAGTATGGAATCAGTTTTACAAAGGGTCCTTGGTAGCTTAGTGCATACAGTGATGCAGACTGGGCAGGG